>NC_133618.1:28770251-28945251 GCF_048593235.1 Sminthopsis crassicaudata
TAATCATAATTAGCATTTATATAACATGATGTTTGCATAGTACTTAATATTTATATTATCCCATTTTATTCTAATACTTTTAAGTTGGTGGTTAGTGTTATTTAGCTGATGAGGAAATGGAGGAAGAGACAGATTAAATGACTTGTCTAGATTAAATGTCTGAGTGTGATTTGACTCTAGTACTTCCTGAGTCTAAGTTCAATGCTCTTAGCCACTGTATCATCCAGCTGCTTCTTCCTCTTGTCATCTTCTGTTATCAGGCCCCACGCTCGCTAGCATTTCTTGGCTTCTTGTTTAGTCCCCAGGTGCTGATTGCAGTTTCCTGTTTCAGTTCTCTTTCCTTGGTTCTATTTCTTGTAAGATTTCTCAAGAGCTTATATGAGAATATGTTGGTCTTGGGACTGCTGTTTACATGTAAATGGTAAGTCTTCACACATATATTTGATAAATCAATATTGCCCTAGACTGTCATTTTATTTTGCTGAGAAATGAGTACTTTGTAACGAGTTCAATGCAGGGATCAGTATCCCAAGAATGTGCACACACACAAATTTCACTCACTTTAATTTTAATATCCAGTACTTTAAAAAAAATTCTTTTTCCCTTTTAGTACGTTCCAACTTTAATTCTGGCGCCTCTCATGTCACTTGGTCCATCCCTGTGGAGCTCCGCTCACACCAAGATTTACCAGTGTTCCCTGAGACATCACAGCGTCCGGATTCCCGGGAGCAAACTCTCAGTCAGATTGAGAGTACCCCAGAGACCTCCTCTAAGGCTGAGGAGAAATCAGTTCCCCCTAATTTCAGTTATAAAGGGGATTTCAAAATCATTTCCAAACGTGTCCAAAAGCTTATAGATCATTGGGATTCCCGTCTCCCTGATGGCGGGGCCCATGCTACGCCTTTGCCTGTACCCACATCGATGTCTGTAGGTCGAGATGGAAAGGAAGGCACGGTGACAGTTTCAGACATTAAGGGGACCCCTGTTTCTGTGGATCAAGATGGAAAGAAAGGCAAGGTGAAGGGGAAGTCTGAAAGTGAAGGGAAAACGGACAGAGGCCTGCACACCCTCCTGGTGGAGGCAGAGAGTATCGCACGGAAGCGGTTTAGCAATTCCCCGGGTCTTCACCCTGACCTCCTCTTTCCTCGGCTCAGCAGAGTGGACGACAGCAGGAAAGCCCCTTTGGCCAAGGACTCCATGGCGCTTTCCCAGAGATGTGTATGGGATGACAATAGGATCCCTGCCACAACAGTGGAAACTCACTTGGTGAATCACTCGACTTCCCAAAGAGATACTGGGGAAACTTTGGTTCGGGAAGTGGCGAGTAAGGCCAGAGGAGCCTCACGGCAGCCCCTCAGACACTATGACACAGCCCAGTCGGTGCCAAGGTATGAGCCTGACCGGAGCAGTGTCTTCACTGGGCCCGAAACGTCAGGGCCTGGAACACCTCTGACAAGTAGCCATTCGAGTAGAGACTCCCCCAGCGCGAGAGTTTCTTATATTTGCAATCCCGTTTGCGATGGCTTTTTTGGGTACTTGCCACATATCCCAGGCCATGTGTGCATGGGAGATCTCCAAGACAGAGACACGACTTGTGAGAGTGATGACGGTTGCAGCAGTGAGGATTCCTTGGCTGCCCATGTGCGCCATCTCCTGAGATGTGAGCCTCCGGGATGCTTCGCCACGCAGATGCTGCGCAATGCCGAGGAGGAGGAGTGCAGGGTGCGTGCCCGGGGTAAGAGCTCGCCTGCCCCCAGCCTTCCGATTCTGCCACTGGCTGAGTTGTGAAATTCTAGGTTTGAGAAGGAATGGCACTTTTATAAGTACTTAGGTTTTAGAGGAGTGTTTGTGACCCAAATTAATGCCAGTTTGGTGGAATCGCAGGCCCCATATCATCATGAAAGAAAGATTTTCAGATCGGGTGACGGGAAATATTTTTGGCTGATTAGTTGCTAGGGCAGGTCAGCTCCATATCTATCTAACCCTAAGCCTTCCAACTTTTCTCTCTGTCTCTCTTTCTCTATATGCTTCAGTTCACTTAATCTGTTGGAGTGATAACTTGTTCTTTTAATCGTAGACCAGGGTCATTTCCTAATCCCTTCCCATCCAAACCCAATGGTACCCTTCCTTGGAGTAAAGGATCCTCAGAGAGACAAAACCTCGATGACTCCGGCTGGCGTTCTCTCTAGTCCCTCGCCATTTTCTCCAGGACAAAATTTATCATTCTTCCCTGCAGCTGTCCATCACTTCGGTTAATTTCCAGTTGTGCTCTCCACACCTTCTTGGTTGGGTTATGGTGCTGCAGTAGCAAGAGAACCTCCCTTTGTGTGAAGAAGACCTGAGTTCAAATACTGCTTTTAGATACGTAGTGTCCCAAACACTCGGTATAAATTATCCAACAGTGACCAAATCATTGACTGATGGTTTGCTCCCAAAACAACAGCCCCTGTGGGAGGTGGCCTTCCTGATTGGAAATGGGAGCTGCTCATTTTTCCATCATAAAAGAAACTGAAGCCCTGAGTCTAGTTGTATTCCTGGAGGTATTTCTTATCTCCATTGTTGTGATGCTCTCTTCCCAGCATGGTGTCTGAAGCTTAATTTGGCGACGGAGTGTGGGGACTGCATGACCGAACTGAATGAAGCCGACCTGAGGAAGGTGGAAGAGATCAAGGCTGGCATGTTTGGCTGTGGGAAGCCACTGGATTTATTTCAGGTATGCGGGAAACCCAAGCTGGGTCAGGAGGCACAGAGAAAAAGGTTCTTTTTAACTGGGTCATTTTATTAGAGGAGTTGGTGGAGGGAGGGATGGACCAGGCATGTAGACATAAGGAGAATATGCAAAATCAGTACAGGGTTATTTTGGAGAGGCAGTAGTAGCTATGGAAACCTTGGGAGGACATGGAACTGGCCATCCATCACTAGTTGGCCCAGTGGATGAAGTAAGTGCTGGACTTGGATTTAGGATTCAGATTCTGAATTCAAACACTTGGTAGGGATCCTGGGCAAATCACTTAGCCTCTATTTTCCTCAGTTTCTTTATTTGTAAAATGAGGGATATTGATAGTTGTGAGAGTCTTTGTAGAGGTTTTTTTGATCACACCTTTGTAATATAGTTTGAAATCTGGTATTGTGAGGTTGCCTTTCTTCACAAATTTTTCATTGATTTCTTTGATATTATGATCTTTTGTTTTCCAGATGAATTTGTTTTTATTTTTTCTTTTGCTTTATAAAATAATTTTTGGTATTTTGATTGATATGGTACTGAATAAGTAGATTAATTTAGAATTGTCATTTTTATTATATTGACAGCCCATTCTGAGCAATTAGTATTTTTCCATTTCTTTAGATCTGCTTTTATTTGTGGGAAAAGCGTTTTGTAATTTTTGTTATTTATACTTCCTGGGTGTGTCTTGGTGGGTATTTTATAATGCCTGCAGTGGTGTTTTTTTTTAATTATAGTTTTTTATTTACCAGATATATGCATAGGTAATTGTCTGCAGTTTTTTAAAATGGAATTTCTCTTTGTATTTTTTCCTGATAGGTTTGTTTGGTGATATCTAGAAATGTCAATTTATGTGGGTTTATTTAATATCCAGCAACTTTTCTAGAGTTGCTTTTCAGTTGATTCTCTAAGGTTCTTAAAGTATACCATCATATCTTCCCAACCTTAACCTGGTGGGGCCCTTCATATCTTTCTTTATTTAAAATCACAGTTTTGAATGAGTCCTTCTAACTTTATTCTATATAATCCTTTGGTCTTTCCTAGCTTAGGAAGAGGGCCTGGTCTTTCAAAGCCCACAGCCTCTTCTCTTTGGGGTCTGTCTTATCATTGTTCATTGCAGCCAGACTACGACTTTAACAAAGCTTTTGTATGTATTTTCTTAGGGTTTACCATGTCCGGTGGGGATAAGAAATATCTCAGAAACATGTGATCATTTCTTTATTGAGGCTCATGAAAATGGCTGCTTCAGACCTATGGGTAATGAACAATTTGGTAACTCTTGTCGGGAATTTAGATCTAATGAGTATGCAGAGATGAGCCAGACTCAGCCGATGGCATCTTGGACTACGCGGTGTGGCAGCCATGCAAAGTCAGTTCTCCAAACCTCTCAGGCGAAAGCTTGGAGCTTCTCTAGGTCGGGAAGTCACCAGCCATTTCTGAGCTCCACATCTGATGAGTCTCATTATGCTAGCAGGGAGTCCCCAAGGTCATTGCATGAAGAAATGGAGACAAAGGAGGTGGAATCAGTGGGACCTGTTGCCGTGTCCTCCCGAGAACCCATCAGTCTCCCATCTCGTCCTCCTTCCAGATCCTGCTCTGAGGCCTTTAGACATTCCCTGTGTTGCCCCAGTGCTCCAGTAGTGGTCCAAAGTGATCGAGGACAAAGCTTGCCTGCTGTCACATGGAGAGCTAACAGGCCCATGTCCAAGAGCCCCCTCCCGATTTCAAATACAATACTGGCAACTTCCATAAGGAAAGATCCAGGGCTTATGGGAAATCACCATGATCGGGCGTCCGGCGATTTGTCTGCGGTCACCACAAGTTTAAAAGAGAAAGAATCCCCAGCAGCACCAGCTATTACAACTACTGCTAAGCCTCAGTCCAGTGTCAAAGAGAGCCAGCTTTTGGACAAACAAGATCTTGCCAGAGGCGTGAGTCTCAAGTCACTTGGAATACATGACAAAGGTATAAGGGTAACTGCAGAATTCCCTCCCAGCATTTCCCCTAAGGAACAAGCAGAGCATTGCCAGCCTAGGAGTGTCCCACCTGTGGATAACGTGGTGGGTCCTGAACACTCCTTGCGGACTCCTCTTTCTCAGCATCAGGCTAGTCCCGTGGAAAGAGAGGATCAGTTGAAGCAAAAAGTGCACTCTTTAATTGTGGCCAATGTTGAAGCAGAGTCAAGCATGACGGTCCGTCCAAACTCCCCAACTCTGGAAGGAGAAGCATCACCTGTCCCTTCTTCAGTTTTATCCCCCAAACAAAGAGCAGTCTCTTATCTTCGTATAACTCTCTCTCCCAAGGCTTCTAATGCCAAACTGGATGATGAGATTTTAAAGAAAAGACAGCATGAATCAGACAGTGGTACTAGAACAGGACTTGATTCATTAAGTACCTCTAAGTCAAGATGTCTTGTTCCACTAGAACCAGCCCCTCAAGAATTGGCTATTATACCATTATCAGATAAAGAAGAATTTGTAAATGGTATATATCACAAGACTAGCCAACCTTCAAAATCCTTTTCAAGACATATCCAAGTAAATATTGCAGATTTGGATGCATATTCTAAAAGAGTCCAGAACACGCAAGGCCGGTAAGTCCCCCATAATACAAGTCAAGCTGATTGAAGTTGTCATAAAGAATATTAGAGTTGTTGTAACACTGGGGAAGAAGGTAAAATTTATATATATGTGTGTGTGTATATATATATATATATATATATATATATATATATATATATATATATATACACACACACATAAATTTTTTTTTTTTTTTGGTTGGGAATTAGAGTGTTTTAGGTGGCTCAATAACTTTATAAAGAGTTACTATAAAATAATTCCTTTTTATTTGTAAGGCTGGTCACATCATCTATTTAAAAAATAAAGTCTCCTTATAATTGGGAAAAATTATTTCCTCATCAGTGGAAAACAAAGAATACAGATAGGCAGGAATTTCTTTGTTTATAAAAGTTGAAACAATAGGTTTCTGTAAGGAATATTTTTTATAAATAATTTGGATAAGAAATTAAATGATGAAAAATATGGTAGCAAACTTCTAGTTAGAATCAAAACCCCTAATTTTTTATAGCTAGAAACTGAGGCCCACCAATTTGTCCAAAGTTAGATTCCCAGGTCTATGACAGAATAGGGATTCATACCTTAGTCCCCTGATTAAATGCTGTACTGTTTGCCCTGTACCTTGTGTCCAATTAGATTAAAGATTCAAAAACATTGAAAAAAAATCTGTTAAATAATCAGAAGGAAAATGAATCTATTTCTCTCAATTGTGAAGAAAAATTATATATAGAATAAATAAATTGTTAAAGATAAAATTGATAGGCTTGATCATATAGGGTTTTCACAAGAAAAACAAACTATCCTAAATAAAATGAAATTTGTGAAAATTTTATGGTAAATGCAGAATTGTTAATGTGTGACTGAATAGTTAATGATCATTCCTTAATGTACAGAATACATGAACAGATAATTTTCAAAGGATTTGACACACTTTAAAATGACTTAAAAATTTTACAATGAGAAATATAAAGGAAAATAATTCCACATTTATGAATTTTATAAAGAGTAAAAAATCCTCAGAAAATTCTGTGTAATCGTAGTTGATTATTATTTCCCTTTTATAGAAGAGGAAACAGAGCTGAGAGGTTAAGGAACTTATTAATAAATATATTGTGACTGGATTTAATTTCCAGCCTTACTTTCCCTGTGTCGTGTAAAGTAGGTGATCATGTCCTTTGAATGAGTGGTGGGCCTGCTATAAGATCTATTATTTAAAAAAAATTTTTTTATTAAAGATTTTTATTTACAAAGCATATGCATGGGTAATTTTCCCAACATTGACTCTTGCATAACCTTTTGTTGCAAATTTTCCTCTCTTTCTCCCCACCCCCTCCTCTAATTGGCAGGTAGTCCGATATATGTTGAAATACATATTAGATTCAATATATGTGTACATATTTATACAATTATCTTGTTGCACAAGAAAAATCAAGATTAAGAAAGAAGAAAAAGAAAAACTGAAAAAGGAAAAATGAAAGCAAATAACAGAGAGAGTGAGATTGCTATGTTGTGGTCTACACTCAGATCCCACAGTCCTCTCTCTGGGCGTAGATGGCTCTCTTTACCACTGAACAATTGGAACTTATTTGGATCCTCTCATTGTTGAAGAGAGCCACACCCATCAGCATTGATCATCATATAGTCTTGTCATGAACAATGATCTGGTTCTGCTTATTTCACTTAGCATCGGTTCATGTAAGTCTCTCCAGGCCTCTCTAAAATCATCTTGTTGAATGTTTCTTACAGAACAATCATGTTCCATAACATTCATATACCACGATTTATTCAGCCATTCTCCAATTGATGGACATTCACTCAGCTCCCAATTTCTTGTCACTACAAAAAAGACTGCTGCAAACATTTTGGCACATGTGGGTCCCTTTCTCTCTGATCAGAACTTCTGATTTCTTCCTGTTAAAATCTAAATGTAATTGTATCCTTGGATTCTTCTCTGGACACTCTTATCTCTTCTTATTTTACTTTTTTTTTGGTGATTTCAACAATATCCATCTCTATGCAGATCATTTTCAGCTCTATTTATCTGGGCCTAATCTTTCTCTTGATTCCCATTTTCACTTCTCTAATTGCCTAAAAGACATCTTTACTTATGTCCAAAACTGAACTCTTTCCTCACCCAACCCTTCCCTGTTGGATTCCTCACTGCTCTCTAGAGTACGGTCATTCCCCAAGTCCTAAGGGTGTTTGCCTTTGCTCCTTGTTCTCAGATTCCATGTGCATTCAGTTACTAATTCTGTTGATGTCTTGTCTGTCATCACCTTCCTTCTCTGTTTGGTTGGTCTTCCAGTTTCAAGTCTCTTGGTACTCTTGTCCATCTTTCACACAGCTGTCACATTGATGTTCCTACATAAAATATAATTCTGATCATGTCGGCTCTAATGACTCCCCACAGTCATTTCTGGGATCAGATAGCAGAATTATTTCTCTGCCCTTCTTCCCCTGGTCCCCTCATACTGCTCCAGCCTTTTTATACCTTCCTCTGCTCTGCTGACTTTGTGATCCAGTGATACTATGATGGTTGGAGTCTGACTGAGAAACAAAGGTTCAAACATGACATGTTCTGAAGCATTGCACGTGAAGTGCCCAAAGAATTGGGACCAGCCCTCCTTAGTCTGGCATGGGGGAGACAGATTTTTATGTAGTAAAACAACTAACAATATAAACCAGGTTATGAGATTAGGTAATTTAATTCTGATTGGAGGAAAAATCAGGGACTTTCCCAGTTAGGAGGAGATGAATGAATTGAGAGGTGGAAGAGGAGAGAGGGATCAGGCAAAAGTTCCCTGAAATCAGAAAAAGAGTTGTCTCTCCTTCCCATCTCCTCCTATCCCCATCTCAATGTCTGTAAATTATTTGAAGGAACAAGGAAATAGTAACTGATTGGCCAGTATAAGATAGGTTTTCAAATAAGATATATGGGTTGCTTAAGATGCATAATTGTAAAAAACATCTGTCTTTGGCTCTCACTGAGTTTCTGGTCAGTATAACCCAGGGTCTTAATTAAGGGTCCCTTAAGCAACAGGTGGGAGTGGTCTAAGCAGGGTTCAAACCTTGGCAATAAATATTTCTCAGTCTTATAGGACAGAAATTGGGCTAGACCCATAATTGAATAGAAAGGGAACAGAGCCAGAGCCAGAATTGTCACATGATGGAGTCACTGTATGAAACTTGCTATCATTGCATTTGCTATTGCCAGTCTCTCCTAATTCCCAGGGTGTCATGCTATCTCTGGCCATTGACCTTTGCAGTGTCAACTTCTACCGACTTACCTCCTCTGAGGCCTTCAAAGATCTCTAGCCACGATTTCTTGAATCATAATTTAATAACTGATAGCGCACTCGAGAACAGTCATGTGCAAACTTAAAGCCTTTATCATACCTGCTCATATAATACCCTGACTTGTTTATTCCCTAGTGAATACCTAGTCTGAAGACCCACATGTTCACCATCAAACTCCTTACCTCTCTTGGCTATCCATCCACTTAGCTCAGTTACCTCTGGATAAAAAGAGGGACTTGCTGCCTGCAGTGAGCTTAAAAGGGGTCTGTGAGTTCACACACACAGCCAAACAGAGAGAGAGCTGTCTTCTGTTATGAAGCTATCTCCATATGGCCAGGATCCCATCCAAGGGGCAGTTCTTACCCACAGAAATTACTTCCAGGCCACTCAAATCTCCTGTTGCACTGTGGTGGCTCCTTTAAAGGACCCTTACAAGTGTGTGTGATTTCCACAATTCCCACTATACTTGACCTTGTTTGTTTTTTTTTTTTTTTAATTTAACATGCCTTTATTAAGCACTTGTGTGCAATAACAACAGCAATTACAGAGTATATAAAAGTTTGAAAAGCTTTAAAATAGTGTTAAGTTTATTTTCTATTTATTTATTTATTTTTATTATTATATAATTTTCATTATTATAGCTTTCTATTTACAAACCATATGCATGGGTAATTTTTCAACATTTACCCTTGCAAAACCTTCTGTTCCAACTTTTCCCTTCCTTCCCCCCCACTCCTTCCCCTAGACGGCAGGTAGTGTAATACATGTTAAATATATTAAAGTATATGCTAAATACAATATATATATATATATATATATACATATATATATATATATACATATTTATCTGTACAAGGAAAATTGAATTTAGGAAGAAGGTAAAAATAACCTGAGAAGGAAAACAAAAATGTAAGCAGACAATAGCAGAAGGTGGAAATGCTGTGTTATGGTCCACATTCATTTCCCATAGTTCTTTCGCTGGGTGTAGCTAGTTTTCTTCATTCCTGAACAATTGGAACTGATTTGGTTCATCTCATTGTTGAAGAGAGCCACATCCATCAGAATTGATCATCATATAGTATAATGTCTGGGCCTCAGGATCAGGCAGAGTCAGGATAATCAAAGTCCTTGGTTTTTAAGGGGAGAAATGAAGGAGGCAGGCAAGCCACGCAGCTAGCCAAAGATGTATCCTGGAGTCTGGAGTCCGGAGTCTCCAGCCTCTCTTCTCATTGTCTTTATGTATGTTCTTTCTCCCTCTCCCCTTTCCATACCTCAATTTGATTGTAAAATTCTTGTGGGCAAGGATAGCAGTTAGCACAATACTGAGTACAAAAGGTCCTTAGATAAATGCTTACTGAGATTGAAATCGTGCCTTTATCCTGGAAATCCTAGCTCAGATGTCATATCCTTTGGTGAAAAATACACACTCATATTTATTTAGCTCTTCAAAGTTTACAGAGAACTTTCTCCTGAACACTCCAGGAGGAAGGGAGCATTTGACTCCACTGTGCTCTTATTTTATTGTTTATATCTTGTGACAGAGGAACTGAAGATTGAGGGAGATTTTTGTTTCTGAAGAAAGAGGATTATGGTTTACATTGAACGGTTTCTTTTTACAAAAAGCAAAATAGATCATGTAGCTTGTTGTCCCAAGGGGCAAGTTTAGGCTTAAAGGATGAACAGGGTCAAGAAGGGTTTGTATTAAGAGTGGGATTGTGGGGAGAGGGGGGTAACTTTTTGAAGTTTATATCATCAAATTTGATCTTGACCTTTTTATGAAATACTTTTTCCATTTCACTTCGTGTGGTGTTTTTTATGTTTAGTGTAACGTCAGATAACTTAAGGAATGCCAGCTCTGACACTCCTCTCAAGCTCTCGTCAGATGCCGTCACTCAAATAACAACTGAGAGTCCAGGAAAAACCACATTGTCATCAGAGATTTTTATTAATTCTCAGCCTCACAGCATTCTTAAGAAGCCATCTCATTGCCCAACTGGTAAGGAAGCTTGATTTTATTATGTGTGTGCATTTAAATGTGAAATCTATTGGGATGCCCATCTAATCAGTAGACCAACTGTTATTTTTTTTGTGTCATCCTGGAGATTTGTGATGACCAGGGCAGGAGAAACTTTTAAGTTTTATCTTTTCATTTTTGTGGCTTTTAAAAGTTGGCAATAAAATCAAGCTTCAATAAAAATAGGATCTATTGTGCTTTTTTGAATCTTGAAGTTTTTTACATAATTAAGAGAATATGATTTCTTCATTCAGTTATGTTCATCATTCCTCAACATGAGATTGTAGATTACTGAATGCCAGCATTGGTGATTACCATGTATTTAAAAAGTCACCTGGTCATTGTTATGCTGGGTCTTTCAGTGATTCTTTTGAATTCAATTGGCAAACACTTATGAAGTTCCTACTTGCTACATCACTGTGCTAGGGAGAGAAAGACAAAAAATTCAAGCCTTTTGTATCCTGTAGGAACTTAGATTATGGGGGACACCATGGGTATAGAAATTAATAAGACCTTCAAGAGGGAGAGAAGACTCATGACTTCTTGCCTGTGAATTATTATTAAAGCCATGCTGTGATCTCCTTCCACACCCTGTGTATCCCTTCATTGTCTTCTGGGCCCCAGGAATTCTCATTTCTGAGAGCTTATACAGCATCAGTAGGTACATGTTGTTTCTGCTGGGGAGGGGGGAGCATTTTGTGAATTGTTGGAGGTATTGAGCTGCTTTCCAGAAGCTGTCCTGTTGCTCTTTTTCTCCTTTTCATTCTGTCTTGTTTCCTTGGTGGCTACTGAATTCTGTCAGTGTATTTAGAGCTGTTCAGTGGCCTGCACTCAGTCATTGGGAACGTGGCAGGATATGCGCCCGGGTGTCCCCCAGGGCCACTGAACATTCTTACCTGTGGCTTGGATTAGGGCATAGATGGCAGGCTCTTCTAGGTGGCAGAGAGTGAACACACAGGGAGAAGTTGCCATTATCCAGAGACTTGAGGTGAGAGCTGCAGGCTGAGACTGCGAGCTGTATGTTAAGCAGGGATAGTCCCCAAAAGTCAGCTTTGCAATTTGTCAGCAGGAGTGGGCAGGAGAGTAAGCAGAAGAAAGTCTCACGAAAATCAAGGTATTGTTTGAGTGAGCCGCAAGATCAGTTTGAGCCAGCAGTGGGGTGTGGATCCCCAAAAGCTAGCCCCTTGGGCCTACCTGCAAGAAGATTGGGGTGGTGGTCCTCCTAGTCAGAGAGCCTCCCAGCCAAGCCCCCAATGTGTGGTAAGGAAGCTCCTCTGCAGACTCCAGAGTGGGAATCCCAGCTGCCGTCCTCCACGTGAGCAGTGGCAAGTCAAGGACTCCACAGCATTCATTCATAGGTTGGTTTCCTTAAATAAACTTGCTTATAAAATTCTGGGGGGTAGTATGGTGTAGGATTGTGAGAAGTAATCACTTATTAGAAAGGGAAACATGGTAGAAGGGAAGTTTGGGGGGATATAGTTTATTCTTGTGTCATGGGAGAGGTGAGAATTATTTAGACAGAAAGACAGACTGTAAGAACTGAAGCTTATGCACAAACACATGCCTCTTGGACAGCGAACATGGAGTTGGGACGTCTAAGAAATGATTGATCCTAGTTTCTGAGGTTAAGTTGAGACTAGCTATGGCCATAAATTGAGAACAATTTAAATACCAGGAGCAGGGGCCTTTGTTCTGACATCTTCAGCACAGTAGGCTTAATGATGCTCAATGGCTGTAACACTGGAAAACATCTGCAGGCCCCCTGGCCTGGTTGGAGAGCTTTGCTATAAAGAGAATTGTTGGATGTGGTAGTGACATTGTCAGCACTATCAAGACTGGATATTGTCAGCCTATGGACAAAGATTGCCCTGTCATGGGCCTAATGGGACAAACTTCCCTCTGCACTGTTTGATTTCAGGTAAAAGTCATAAATAACCTTTTTTGGAACAGTCAGGTGTGCAATAGAGTTTCACAGTAGTGAAAGGGTATTCTTAGCCAGGTTCATGAACTACCAGGTGAGAATCTTGCTTAGAAAGGAAATTGCACAGTGAGGAAACTGAGTCAAGAGGCATTACATAATGTCTGTAATGCTAATTTCTCAGTCTTTACAGCCATGTCCATCCATCTGGAGTGTTTTTAGGGGGTACTCTCTTTGAACCACTTTTGGTATTTTCCCTTTAATTGTGGAGTGCTGGCTTAACAATAATTCATGGTTATTCCCGGAATCAGTGCTCAGAAAATGAAATTATTGAACAAAGATATTCCACATCTCAAACACAACTGTTGTATTATTTAGTGTTTAGAGTAGGGCAGAGTCATTTCTCAGTCATGAAAAATTACAATTAGAAATGGTTCTCCTTAGTACTTATTAAATATGTACAAGGCTCTTCCAAAAGCTTTTGTTCTCCTCAGTTTAATACATCTTGGAACATAAAGCAGTCATTAGAAATTAGGAAAATGATCACATTTTATGAGCTTTCACATGATGTAAAGACATGCATAAGCTCTCACTCAGAGCCCATTGCTTGCTCTTAGTCTGGACAGCTTAATTTCTAATGAATCTCTAAAAGAAAACAATCCCAGAATCAGTTCTTATAAACTGGGGTCTCTTGATCCACAGTTAGCTTAGTGATGTCATTCTAACATATACCAATCAAAGTACAGTCTATTTATCCATGGATTTTATAGTGAGTAGTCAGACAATTCGTCATAGAAATCATAGAAATAAGCAAATTTTCTGTCAGTTGAAGGCAGTGAGTGTTGGAGTGCCGGGCCTGGAGTCAGGAAGGCCTGGGTGATCTAGGCAAGTCACTTAGCCTCTGAGTGCTGCCTTCGCACCTGTACAGTGGGTATTGCCATACATAGCATCTACCGCCCAGGGCTGTTGCAAGGATCAGCTGAGCTGACATTTGTGAAGGTGCCTAGTGTAGTTCTTGGCGCGTAGTAGGCACTGAATAAATTTCCTTCCTTCCCCCTCCTGTAAGCTGCCACCTCTCCCTCCCTCATCTGTTTGTTCATGGAGGTCTGTTTTTGTTTTGTTGACGAATGTATACTTAGGGATAAGGGGAGACTTAATTCCACTGTGAACCAAATTATTATTTTAGAGTTTATAAGGCTCTCATTATTCATATATATTCTTGTAATTTCTTTCACAGAGTTATTAAGATTTTATAACTTGACAAGGCTGAAAATCCAGATGACTTGACAGGTTCTCTCAGAATCTTACAGTTAATGAGACTTTGCAGTGGCTTTTGTAATTTCCCAAATACCAAATAAATGCCATTATTATTATTTTTTTTAAAAACCAAAATTTGCCCCCATGAATAGTTAAGACAGTCTTTAACCAGAAGGGAATTGTTATATAAAATAAGATCTCTGACAAATGATGACTCAAATTCATAATTCAGTGTTTGCATTTAAACTCAATATTCATTTCAAAAGAGGAACTAACTTCTTAATGTTATAAATACATTATTCTTTAAGTATCATTCCTCAAATGAATAGCACTCCCATGCAATGGTTTCCCAAAATTAAAAAATTAAAGCTTTAAACAATATCATAGATTTAAGATATAAAATTTTTTTTCTAGGCTAATTACATTGATCCATGTATATACAACATTGAACCTTGTCAGTGTTACATGGGAAAATTTTCAATTGTCTACTAGTTTGGGCCTTCTATGCTAGTTCAGTTCAGAGATCAGTATAGAATAGCAGTTACCATTCAGAAAACTGATGAACTCTACTTGAATAAATTCATTTTTCCACTTAATTTTTTTTTTTTTTTTTTTTTTTTGAGGCTGGGGTTAAGTGACTTGCCCAGGGTCACACAGCTAGGAAGTGTTAAGTGTCTGAGACCAGATTTGAACTCGGGTCCTCCTGAATTCAAGGCTGGTGCTCTATCCACTGCGCCACCTAGCTGCCCCCCACTTAATTTATTAAACCTGATATAAATCAAAATTTTAAATCTTACAACATGATTCCAATTACTTTTCCATATCCATAAGAATTTCAAAATCTATGGAATAAAGCTTAGAAATAATGAGAAATCTCAAAAACAAACTCCAGATAGAGCTCATAACTTTGCAGTCATGGAAATCTTCTATTTTCCTCTTCTAAAAAGGCCTAAAATTTCCTTAAACATTCTTGAATTCTCATGCTGGATGTTTTGATAGCTGCCAAAAAATTGAGGATCTTCTATTGTGTCTGTTTGGGTGAAGAATCAGTAGTTCTATATTCCCGCTTTGGGCATCAATTTGAGTTGCAGTTTAAAGCTCACCTGCTTCTATGACCTATCTTACTATTTTTGTGATCTTGGACATGTTACTTAAGCTTCAGTTTCCTTATCTGAAAATTAGCCAACTAATATAAAGATTAAAGGAAGTAATACTTGTGGAAATTTTCAAGTTTTTGAGGCTAATGAGATTATTGTTGTTGCTTCAGGAACAATTTGGAAATTATGTCAAACAAAACTGGACAAATACAAGCAAAAACACATTTTAAAAGAAGTATTTCCCCTCATTTCCCTTTCCTATAATGCATATTTGGCAAATATATCTATGCTTTTTGGAAAATAGAATTTTCATTAGATAGATATAAAATAGAAGAATTTATCAACAAAATTCTTTAAGCTATCAGAGAATCATAAATTTAGAGCAGGAAGGAATATGACATTATCTGTTACAATGTTCATATTCATAGAGAAGAAAACTGAGATCCAAAGTAACATGGCAATTAATTCTTGGGACAGGCTATGATTTGGATGGGGATTCATTGATTAAATCCTAAATTATTTTCTATAATCTTTTGCAATTCTTGTAAATCATTTCATAAATCCAAAAAGATGAAATAAGTACTTAATAAGAAAATAACATATTTTGCCTTTTAGTAATTATAATGAAAATTTAAAATATGCATGTATGTATATACATATAAATATAT
The DNA here is from genome assembly GCF_048593235.1 of Sminthopsis crassicaudata. Taxonomy (NCBI): domain Eukaryota; kingdom Metazoa; phylum Chordata; class Mammalia; order Dasyuromorphia; family Dasyuridae; genus Sminthopsis; species Sminthopsis crassicaudata. The sequence goes on from NC_133618.1 coordinate 28,785,804, forward strand.
ATATGTAATATATATACATATATAATAAATACATATAAAATATACATATGTGTATATACTTGCACATTCATACCTATATGTGCATGTGTAGATGTAAAAATAAATTTTTTAAACTATAATAGAAACAATCAAGTAAGAATTTCATTTAAAATGTATTGTCAACAACAGTGGCAAATAAAAATTAAAATACATTTAGATCACCTTCAAAATTGCTAATAAAAGCTAACAGGTGAGAAACAATATCATTAAAAACATAAGAGAAAAAAGGAAAGAAGTGGAAGTTCCAAAGAGAAAACTTCTCAAACTATAATTAAACCTCAGGAAAGTATAAGAATTAATACTTTAACAAATAAATGATATTTTTCACTTAATAGCTTAAAATATACAGAAGATTAAAAATGTTTCACTTCCTCTAGTTCAGTAATAATCAGAGGAAAATTTTAGTAGTTATGTCAAATATATTAATAAATGTAAATGGGCTGAATTTTCCCATTCAAGAACAAGAATTGAAGAATAGTTCAGAGTTTTTAAATAGTAGTTCAAAACAGCAAAACACATTGTTTTTCTTATAAGAAATATATTTAATATAAAAGAAAAGATATACCTAGATTTAAATTAACAAATTGATCTAACTATTGGAAGCTGCTGCATGTTAAAAAAAAAGTTAGAAATGAGTAGTTTTAGTGTCCAACAGAGTGAAATTCAATTTAGAAATTTTAATTTCTTTGTAATTGTATGATAATTTAAGAGTTATAAAGTACTAGTCTAAGCTTTTCTTACTGTACTTTTGTTGGTCCAGTTATCTTATTTACCAGTTGGACTGCACTCTTCTTATCCCATCTGTTCCCCCCAATATGGGCTCTAATAGTCAGTGGTTTTGGTGGCATAGATATGTTTGAGGATATTATCCATTACTTAATGATAACGGGGTGAGAAAATCTTGAAAATCTGAAATGCCAAAAAACCTTCTACTTTGCTAGTGAAAGGTACATTAAAATCTCTATATATCCATCATAATTGGGGAATAGATTAATCTTGTTGGTTACTTAAGTATTTAGATTAATAGGAAGTTAATATATATATATATACTATATGGGTACAGTAATTTAATTTAAAATACACACACAAACACACACACACAATATAATCTGAATGCTAAGTGCACATCCTGATATTGTTTGATGACTAAAGAAGCATTCCAGAGTCTTGTGTTTCTTCCCGGCCATTATTAACATAAGCAGTAGTTATCATGGTGTCATTGATTATGTACATGCAAGAATTAAAAGTGTTTTTCAATGACAGAAATTCAAGTCTTCAGGAAAGTATGGAAGAACTGAAATCAATAGCTTCTCTTGGACTGAATGGCAGTTACAGAAGGTTCATAAAAAAAGATTTATTTTTAGAATGCTATAAAATGGGACTTAATTGTACTTCTGCTTGTTTAGCATTGTTATCTGTAGATGGCATTCTTACTAAATTTGTAAATAGTACAAATCTGGAAGAGATAATCAGCAACCATTAATTAATTAAACATGAATGATAAATAAGTAAATAAAATGAACAATAATAAATAATTGGGTGGCAGAATCATGTAAAAACATTTTAATGGGTTAAAACATGGTGTTCTTTGTATAAAAAGAAATTTAACACATCAGTAATATTTATGTTGAAATAAAAGTGTTCCTTATTGATTGTGAGGTGTTCTTTGCTAATGCAAATTTTACTTCACTGAATTTTTAAAGCTTTTTGTCATGTTAATATGTTTGAATAATTTTCTTTTACATATTTCTGCTTGAAAAAAATCAGTACTTTTCATTTCTTCTTTTGAGTATTACCTATTCATATTCCTTAGCCATTTTTCTTTAAGAAATGGATATTATTGCTAAAATTCATTTTAATTTCTGTATTTTAATAGTTTGAGTTTTATTAATTTTATTAATTACATTTTTAGCAAAGATTTTTCTTCTGATGGGTTTCCTTTTTCCTTTTGATTCTTTATTTTTGTGTAAATACCCTTCAATTTTATATAATCTTGTTCATCTGTTTTGTCTGCTTTAATTTATGTTTAATAGTAAAAGTTTTCCACTTCTCCATAAATGCCACAGATATACCATTTAATTATTTTCTAATTTATAGATAAGCTATAAATATTTGTATCATTTTCTGCATTTTCCCTGGATTTTTTTTTTTCAATACCATAAAGCTGTGAGTCATAGAACACAACAAATTCCAAAGAACTGAAAATGGAAACCACGTGGAGGGCAGTGGAGAAGCATATAGTGGGTATGAGCTGGCACTGACAGATGAGGAACTTCAAAGAAAGAAATGAAAAGAAAGGATGTTCTCAGGAAAGTGTATGATAGAAAAAGAAGATAGACTAACTGGCCATTTGATGAGGGGAGAAGACAAAGGGGGCTCATCTGAATGTCCAACTTGGATTCTTACAGGGTCTGAAGTTGGATGTTGAGTGGACCCCCTGTAATGAGCTTAAGGAGGACACTTGAAAAAAATGTCACAAGGTGGATGGGTTAGAATATTCATTATTGGAAAGAACAGCTAAGTTCTAACAGACCCATTTTAGTATTTTAGATCTATTCCTTTGGAATTATTGTGGAATATGATGTGAAATATAAATCTAATCCCATTTTTCATCTTAATGCTCCTCAGTATTTCCAACAGCTTTTATTGAATAATTGATGCCTTCTCTGTTTTGTGATATTGGATATATTGATCACTAATTTATTATGTATTTTTGCTTCTAGTTCTGAATTATCAGATATGTTCTATTAATCTTTTATTTCTTCACTAGTATGATATAGTTTGGTTGTATGTGATTTTTATAATTATGATGGCTCCAATTTATGTATCATTGTATGGTATATAAAATTATTTTTTCTAACAATTATTTAAATGAGTCAGAGTCCCCATGTTATTATTTTCTGTTTGACAGTTGAAGAAATTAATCTTTAGAGAGTTTAATTGCCTTGTCTCCTCTTAAAGGCTCTGTGAGTGAGAATCACCATGTTTCAGATACTTGAAAACATGAGCATCTGATATTTTTCATCCTTGTGATCAGAACAAAACCCATCTCTCTGTGTCTTGTCCAACTCCTACTTTATTTATTTATTTATTTTGAGGCATTTGGGGTCAAGTGACTTGCACAGAGTCCCACAGCTATTAAGTGGGTAAGGTCAGATCTGAAATTGGGTCCTCCAGACCCCGAAGCTGGTGCTATATCACCTTGCCATCTAGCTGGCCCATGTTATATTTTGGTTTTCATTATTGCCCTGTGATTCTTTCCATCCCTACAGCTCAGTTTTCACTGCTGCCCTACAAGCCTCCTGGGAGTGCTGAAATGTACTATGTTCCACACTTAACAGAGCCCCTTGAGTATCCTGTCGCCAAATCAGACACTACTCTTGAGAGCACCCACTCAGGTAATATGTGAATCTTTGATTTGTGTAAGTCCCTTATGATAAATTCTGAAAATTGAAAGTACTTCAGGATTTTTTGTTCACTATTCCTTATGGAAGCTCAGTTTAAAAAAACTTTCACTTCAAATAACTGAATGATTTAGATAATTTTTAGTGGGTCATGTCAGTCTTCGGGTTCTATTTAGGAATTAAGTACATTTTGTTTCATCCACTTAGTCTTTTTTTTTATTATTATTACAGCTTTTTATTGACAGAACATATGCACGGCTAATTTTTCAACATTGACTCTTGCAAACACTTCTGTTCCAATTTTCTCTTTCCTTCTTTCCACCCCCTTCCCTAGATATCAGGCAGTCTCATACATGTTAAACATGTTAAAGTATATCTTAAATACAATATATGTGTACATATTTATACAGTTCTCTTGTTGCACAAGGAAAAAATCGGATTTAGAAAGGTAAAAATAATCAGGGAATAAAACAAAAATACAAGCAAACAACAGAAAGAGTGGAATGCTATGTTGTAGTCCACACTCATTTCCCAATGTTCTTTCGCTGGGTATAGCTGATTCTGTTCATCACTGATCAATTGGAATTGAATTGTCATCCACTTATTTTTGTGGGTCCTGTTTTGTTCTTAGCTTATAAACTTTTAGAACTTTTGATCTTTTTTATTTTTAATTAGATCTTGTTTTTACTAGACATTGAAATAACTTCTGTTGACTGTGTTTTGTCTAGTAAGTAATCTAACTCTCATGGTGTGAACATGCCACTCGATTTCTGCCCCACTTAAAAATGCACATGTGGATACATAAATAAGTGTGCACAAAGTACAAGGGAATTTTTTGTAGGAGGGATGGTTGAGGCAATAGCAGCTGGTGAGGGTGGGGGTGCTGTGGTTCAGGAAAGACTGCCTGTTTTGGAGGTAACTTAGTGAGGTAGAAGTGATGTTTCTTCCCAGCCCAGAGTATAGATGGAGGGCTGTGTGTCAGGAGTGAGCAGTGAGAAAGCCATTGTAATTGGATTCAAGGTCATGCAGATCAGTCAGGCAATAAGTGAGCAGCAGCATGCTAAATGCTTTACTGTTTGCTTAGGCACTGAGAAAGAAGGCAAAATTAGTGTGTGTCCTCAAGGAGCTTGTGTTCTAAAGGGAGACACAATGGGGATGATGTGTGAACATGCAGATGGGTACCTCATGGGACACTTGAGAGGGAGGCCCAGTTCCATGGGAGGCCTGGAAAGGCCATCTGCCAAAGGTGCATAGTGGGACAGTGGGTGTGGAAAGGAAGCCTGAAGGAAGTCTAGAGAGTAGGACCAGTTTAAGGCATGGGTTGGATTTATATACTTTAAAAGAAAATTAAGTGGTATTGAAATTCAGAGCTTCATAACTGAATTCTTTTTATGTTCAACTTTGAATCTAAAATAATATTTTTCTTTTTCCTCTCTTGTTCATTAAATATATTCACACACACACACACACACACACACACATACACATATAAAACCATATGCATATGTATACATTTAGAATTTGTGTGTATATATATTTATGTATGCATTTATAAATACATATATGTATGTGTGTATATATTTGCATGCATATGTGTATGTGTGTATATTAATAAGAAAATACTAGAAAAGGACCACAGCCAAAATTGAAAAGGAAGTTGTTATCTCACATGGACTGTGAGAATATGAATCCTTACATCACGTTCCTTCAGAAGGCTTTATTTTCACTAGGTGGGAGTATTTCCCATCCTCTAATTATTGTTATTTTCATGACTATATATCTGGTTCCTTTCTTGCTGTTTTGAGATAGTAGATTCTCATATTCTGCAGGGAATCACTTCCTCATTTTGTTTTATCATTTTGTCTGCTCATCTTCCCCCTCCCTCTTTAAGTCATTTGGGGAATCTGTTGGTAAGAAATATTGGCGTGTAGAACTCCATGTTAGAAGAGAATTAGCTAGCATTTGGATTTATTTGTATTGTTTTTTTATGATGGATTGTGATTCATATTCAGAAAGTTGCTTCTGAAAGCCCGTGGGGTTCTTGCGGGCCTTGTCCCCTCACTGTACCTCCCATGTTTACTTTTCTCTTCCCAGGCTCCAATGATGCCATTGCTCCAGAGTTCCCTCCTGATGCTTTGGGCACAAGGGATGAGAACGTGTGCGACATTGTAACCATTAAGCACAAGGAGGGCATCTACAGCAAAAAGACTGCGTGTAAGTCAGCCTGGACGGAAGAACAGAATCCCCCCCCAGAAAAAGCCACAGGTATGTGTTTCACAGCTTCTCTGGCTTTGGTCTCTCGTGTGCTCCAAGTCCCCTGCCCTGGTGCTGTCAGAAGCTGTTCAATTCTGTTTTGGGCTCTAAGTAAAGTCCCTCTTAAACAAGCAAAAATGGGTAACTCCAGGTTCCCCAAATGATTATCGGACTCTGAGCTGCTCATAGGAGGTACTGCAGTGACATCAGAGATGCATTATTTGGTGTCTGAGAATGAGAACCGGCCTGGCCTGGACACCATGGTGGAAGCACAAACTCAGTTTGTTTTAGGTAGTTTTGTGCAAAATCCTTGAGTGGTTATTGATCCCTTTGAGGTGCCCCAAGTGCAGTATGACAATAGAGCATATTTGTGAATTTTCAGACATCAGAGTCATCAATAATGCTAGATTAAGTAAAATTGCCATATGGATTTTAGTTTACAGATAAGTGATGTGGGGCTGGGAAGCATTGGGCAGGATCAGATGAGATACGGTTGTGCTGGTGTCAGTCTGCGTGCCAGTGGCTTGGGAGAGTCCTGGGATTCCTGCCTTGCTGGCAGATTTCAGTGCGGACTCAAGACCCACACTTAAGGGCGATGGACACTGAAAACCAGGCTTAGATGCAACTCACCTATCTGCGCCGGAAAAGACGGCAAAAGGGAGGATTTGGTCCATGGCAGAGTCTAGAAAGAAAACGAAAGGTTCTCGGCTTGGCCACATTTGGACTAGCATCATTGGCTTCAGGCAACGGAAGCAGCAACATAGCATCGCGATCGATGGTTAAGCCTGTGGTCAGTCTAGTTTCCAACTAATGGAAGACATGTCATGGCTGTGGTTGATTGATTGAATGTTTTGGTAATCTTGAAATATGCTTAGTAAACAAGTTATGGGGGTAGACTAAGACTTACTGCAAACAGGGAGACAAGAAACTTCTTGGAGCCTGAGAGGGGTGGTCTGTATCTGTGTGTTAGTGTGTTAAGAATGGGTGATTTCACAGAGTGGGACTGCTCCCTCCATAGATGCTATTACAGAATGCCCTTCTTCACCTGACTAGACTTAATTTTTGAGTTGCTTTTCATAGATCTTGTATGGCTAGCCATATTTGGATGGGAGCTCTGTGAGAGCAGAGCTTGGGTTTTCACATCCCATTGTATCCTCAGCCTTTAGCACAGTGCTTGGCACATGGTAAGCACTTGATAAATGCATCTTGACTGATGGTGGCCAGAAAAACTCATTATCCAGTAGTCGGCCTTTTGTGAATGAGCCTTTCTAAACTTTGATGGGTTTGCCTTTGGATGAAATATATGACCTCTTGTTGGACTCCTGTATTTGAAGCCTTTCTGGTGTGGTAGAGTGTGTATTCTGTAAGGCAGGGCCTTTGAGGAGCCCGTGCCTCCATACAAGTGCCAAATGGGGACTCTAATGCAGATCAGTGTGTGTCTAGTCTACTTATACCGTAAGGATCAGCTTGAACATGTGCACTAAAAATAATATCATAAAGGAAAAAAAAAGCATCTCTCTTCAAATATATATGGGCATGCATAGTAATATGTATAATATTTATACATTCATCCCATGACATTTGGATTCTGGCAAGTGTGAAAAGTCACAAGTTACTCTAGCTTCCACTCCAAAATTTTATCTTTAGTGAGATTCTGATCATATTTATATAATACACAAAACAAAACAAATAAAGCAGCGCACCACATCAAAACATAGTTTCTGCATGAGCAAAGATAGTATCTTATACATTATTATACAGAGGCTGCCCAGCCCTCAAGATAGCTTCAGCACTTGCTTCATGGATTTCCTTCTGCAAAAACCCAAAATGCAAGAATCACTGGGGGAGAATATCATGTGACTGTGTCTGGATGGTTGTGAGACTAAGAGGAAGGGTTCCTAAAGAGAGTGTGGTCTGTAATTCTTTAGTTACTGAAACTTTAAAAAAAAATTGCTTTTTATTTTCAAAATACATGCAAAGATAGTTTCAATATTCACCTTTGCAAAACCTCGGGTTCCAAGATTTTCTCCCTCTCTTCCCCCCCATTCCTTCCCCTCAACAGCAAATCACCCAATATAGGTTAAACATGTGCAAATCCTCTATCCATATTTTCATATTTATCATGCTGCACAATAAAAATCAGATAAAAAAATGAGAAAGGAAAAAAAGCAAGCAAATAACAAAAAAAGATGAAAATACTACATTGTGGTCCACATTCAGTTCCCACAATGCTCTGTCTAGTGCAGAGAGCTCTCCATCACAAGACAATTGGAACTTATCTGAATCATCTCATTGTTGAAAAGATCAAAATTGATCATCATATATTCTTTTTTATAGCTTTTTATTTACAAGATGTAATATGCATGGGTAATTTTTTCAGCATTGACAATTGCAAAACCTTTTGTTCCAATTTTTCCCCTCCTTCCCCTCACCCTTTTCCCTTGATGGCAGATTGACCAATACATATTACATATGTTAAAGTATAAATTAAATACAATATATGTATACTTGTCCATACAGTTGTTTTGCTGTACAAAAAAAAAGTCGGACTTGAAATAGTGTACAATTAGGAAATCAGAAATGCAGGTGGACAAAAATAGAGGGCTTGGGAATTCTATGTAGTGGTTCATAGTCAACTCCCAGAGTTCTTTTGCTGGGTGTAGCTGGTTCAGTTCATGACTTCTCTACTATCTCGGTACCAGGCACTATGCTAAGTGGAGAGAAACAGGAAAAAAAGATAGTCCCTGCCTTTGAGAAACTTTGCAGGTTGAGGGAGGAAGTCAGTACATAAGAAGCTGAAAGGGAGGAAAATGTGATGGAGGCGGTCCAGCTGGAGGGGTCCCAGGGCAGCGGGCTTGGCAGAGGAGGAGTGAGTACTGTGCTCCTGCGATCCTACAGGCTGATGAGGTTCCTCAGGGCCTGGTGCAGAAATCCAGAGAACACATTTTTACATATAGAAAATAAAAGTTTGCCCACAAACATTGCATTAATCATTATGGTTTCTCACTCTGTGGCTCTTGGGGTAATTAGAGAACCTTTGAATTTTTAAATAAGAACTTTTCTCAGCATCATCCAGGATAACCGACACATTTTGTAGAGGAGAGACCAAAGGTCCAGGCTGACTCAGCCAGGCTCCCATAGCTAGTGGGCTGGTAGAGCTTCTGAATTGAGTAGTGTGATATGGCCATAGATGTGGAGTCACAGGGTTAGAGTTGATTTTTGTACAGACAGATTAAATCATGTTGTGAAACTCTGAAGAATCTGTTATTTTCTTCCCCTTTTGACATTGGTGTTTTTCTATGTCTACAGAGATGAAGAGGCATATTATTGATATTTATGAAGAAATCACTTTTTTGGGGGGAAGTCTGTCAAAGCTAATTGTTCTCCTTTTCTTTCCAGAATCTAAAAATCATTTGGAACTTGAAAACACGACCCATTCTGTGTTCAAATCGGCCCAGTTTTACTTTCACCATCCCGTGCACCATCAACATGACCATGACTTCTCCTGTTGTGAGCCCTGGGGAAGGGGAACTTGCCGGACCCATTCCAGAAGAGATTTCTTCCCTTACACAGACAAAGACTCTAGTTTCTGTCCACCTTATGAAACCTCTGCAGATGAGCACAGATTCTTGCCCTTACGGACTGATGTGGATTACAGCAGGGTAGAGAGGTACCACTGGAACGTCATGGGCGACCGAGTGCCAAGGGCCTGGCAGAGGCCCGAGGAGAACCTCCAAGGTGGCAGTAAAGTGAGTGCTGCCAGAGAGACCGCTCCGCGGCCCCTTGAGCCCAGCCTGTCTCTGAGTGAGCTCTGGAACAGGTTTCAGGAGCGACAGAAGCAGCAGAAACTGCCCGAATCCCGCTCCTCAGATGACTTGTCCTTGGTTGAGCGCCTCGATCGCCTGGCGAAGATCCTTCAGAAGCCCATGATGCTCTCTCTGCAGGCTTCCAAGTCTGCCCGAGATGATCACAAAGGGGAGAGCGCACGGCAACAGCTGAGGAGGAAGCACCAATCAAAGAGAGACCCAAGTGACAAATCCAGGTCCCCGCCCCGGTCTTCCTGTAGACTGTTGGGGGGTGACCCCGTGACACTCATCCCTGCCCAACATTCTGGGCTGGATTCTGTAAGCTTGATCTCTTCGGATTCCAGGCCTTCCCCTGAGCCCGCCGAGCCTGCTTCGGAGTCGGACGTGAGTGCCCAGACTGACGGGGACATGGGCCCCCTCGAAGAGGTGAGCAGCAACGTGTCCTTTGCTGGCCCTGCCCGGACAGTCCAGGCAAAAACATATGAGGCATCTAAGCGGCAGCAAAAGCCCTTATCTGAGAGGCAGAGAGAGGGCAGTAAGAAAGTAGCCAAGTGGAAGAAAACTCCCCCAGCTTCTCAGGTCAGAAGGAGAGTCCTGCAGGTACATGGGCCCTGGGTCTGAGACAGCAGGGAGGAATTCGGGGTCCCTCGGAGGCAGCCTGGTTAGAAACATAGGCCACGGCTTTCAAGCACCCCCAGCTGCAAGCGCCCTCCTTCCAGGTCCCCTCCTTGTTCTCTCAATGTCCACGCATATGCACACATGGGCATATTTACATAGAGACAGACCGAGGGTTCCTTTTCATCCTTGTTTTTCTTATAGAGACACTACATGCTTTTGATTCATTGAGAGATCAAGAGATATTTATGTCATGTCCTTTGGGTCACTTGGGACCCCTTGGGTGTTCCAAGGTTTGCAAAGCTGGTGCAGGAAAATTTGTTATAGCTTATATATTATCCCTCATACAGGACCCATCTAACAATAGAATATACTTTTCAAGAGGTTTTGTTCAGTGATAAGGTATCATTTGTAATGGTCTCGGTATACTTGGTCTCTCCTTGGGATTAGGAAGACATGCTATAAACCCAGATGGGTGGGATTAGGGAATAAACTGTAGCCATCGAATATGGTATAATCCATTTGTTGTGGATTAGCGCCCTCTAATTAAGGTAAAAAGCGAACTGTTTGACCACCCATTTTTGTCCTTATTTCCGTTAGTCTTTGAGCTTCCAGATATAGAGATATCTCCTAGAAGTTTTAAGCTATAGGAAAGATTCTGTAATGATTTTACTGTTTCCTTTGCTCCTACGGGTGGACCTGCTTGAATGGGCTGGGCACGCAGCAGCCGAGGGTTGTCTGGTCTCTTATCATGGGGCTCGCTCTTGTCCCGTGGGGACTCTGTCACATTCTTGCCTGAAGCTCTTTCAGACCTTCTCCAGTCTCCATCCTTAGTCAGCGTCACAGAAACAAAGAGATATTTTCTCATCTTCCTTTCTTCACCTAAAAAAAGCTGCTTTTCTAATCAAACTCTTCTCTTCTCAAACTTGATTCTTTTTTTCTCTTCCTAGACGAGGCATTTTCTTTTTGACTTGTGTTTTTGATCCCGTTACTACTTCTAATATCCCTCTTCTCACTGTCTTGCTCCATCAGTTAGCTCCTCTTGTCTTCTTTCTTTCTTTACATCTTTCTTTATGATTACAGAAATGCTCAGAGCTTTTCCATCGAAGGAAATGTCTTCCCTTAAATCTACCTTTGGGTAGATTTCTTACATTCTACTTAAGTCTGTAATATCTTTTTCTGTTTGATTTGTCAAGAGTGAAGTATTAAAGTTTCCTCTTTAGATGTTTTTCTTTTCAGATCTTTCAGTTAACTCTTCCTTTAGGAATTCAATGACTGTATTATTGATAATATATATTTTTAAATACCATTATTGATTCACTAGAAGCACGGGGTATGGGTAGAGAGCTGGCAAGTCACTGGTCCCGGGGGTTCAAACCTCATCTTCCTGACTTTGTGCCAGTTCTTCATGGGGACTTAGTTATTATACCTTATCTTGTTTGATCCTTACAGTGATCTTATGAGTCAGGTGCCATAGGTATTTTTAAAAATTAATTTTATAATTATAACTTTTTTTTTTGACAGTACATATGCATGGGTAATTTTTTACATTATCCCTTGCACTCACTTCTGTTCTGATTTTTCCCTTTCCTCCCTTCACCCCCTCCCCTAGATGGCAGACAGTCTCATACATGTTAAATATGTTATAATATATCCTAGATACAATCTATGTGTGCAGAACTGAATTTTTTTTGCACAAGAAGAATTGGATTCAGAAAGTAAAAATAACCTGGGACGAAAAACAAAAATGCAAACAGTTTACATTCATTTCCCAGTGTTCCTTCTCTGGGTGTAGCTGATTCTGTCCATCATGGATCAATTGGAACTGAATTAGATCTTCTTCTCTTTGTCGAAGATATCCACTTCCATCAGAATACATTCTCATACAGTATTGTTGTTGAAGTGTATAATGATCTCCTGGTTCTAGGTGCCATAGGTATTATTAACTTCCTTTTCTAGATGATGTTAAAAGGAAAATTCTTCATTTAGACTTTTGCCCTGCTTAAGAAAGCAAAACTCAGGACAAAGAGAATTAAAACATTAAAAGTCTGTCAAGGAACATATTGGCAGGCTGGTCACTGGGGATCTGTAGTGTCTTCAAGATGGATATAGTTTTTATTGGTAACTTGGAATGAGATAAAGACAGTTTGGACAGGTGTACTTCAGTAAAAAGGGATAGGACATTGCATCTCGGTTCCTTGCCAGTACATGACAGTTTCCAGGTAGAGGGATCAGTTACTGCGTGATGCATCTGAGTGACATCCTCCATCCATTCCCCAAGCACTGATGGACAAGCAGATCTGGCCACTGAGTCACCCTAGCTTTCAAAAATGAGGAAATGTGGTCACATTTATTAAGTGTTAGAAGCAAGATTTGCATCATTTTTCACTGCACTCCTAGATTAGATTATAGATCTGTAGTGGACCCAATGAAACGTGGTTGTGTGACTTCCCTAGCAGAGGATAAGGATGGTGTCAGTAGGGTGGGGTTTGGTAAAGCATGAACAGTGATGGGACAGTGCAAGAACTTGAGAGGAGAGGACCTTGAAAGGTTGAGCTAGTCAGCTAGAGATCAGGATTGGAGAAAAAGGACTACAAAGCAATTATTTTGTTCCTTCCCATCTATTTGCTTTCTCATTCTCTTCAGCTGCTCATCCATAGCTTTTCTTTGCTCGTTAAACCTTAAGCCATACTGTCTCTACCCCCAATACCGTTCCTTGAAGAATCTATACTTTATTGCGAAATCAAGGCTGTTTGTAGAAGACAGCTATTGTCCCTTGTTCTGCATCTCAGGAGGCCATGGCCTTCTCCCCAGGAGTGTGCCGGAGCCAGCCCTAACCAGCAGGTGGTTAGATTTCAGTGTGGCTGTCAGTCCCTCAGCAGGGACCCCTTGTGTTTTTCAGGCAGCCTGGAATGGGGAGCAGGAGGACAGGGGGAGCTCTAGGAGACCGATCTTCCCCTGGATGGCTAGAGGTCTAGAGACTGACGGAAAGCCGGCCTGTAGAGTGCTTCCCAGCCCCAGCCCACACTTTGCCCTTCTGTGTTTCCCTGTTTATTCTCTGTGTCTGTGAGTGCACCCAGGGTCCCTTGAAAATCTGCCCCCTGCTGAGTGCCATTCCCTCATTCTTCCCTGCTCCAAAGCCAGGTCCACTACTACTTGTAGTCTGCATTTCCTCTTTTCTCCTCCACATTTTTTAAAACCCTTTACCATCTGACTTCCTCATTTACTCCCTTGAAGTGATTCTCTCCCAGGTTATCAGGGATTCCTTACTCCCAGGGTCTGACTTTTTCAGTGAGTGACCATCCTCCCCAACCTGGGCAGCGTTTGCCAGAGACTGCCTTCTCTTGCTGGTCACTCTCCTCCCTGAGGGTGTGCCTCTGGGTGCCAAGAGAATGTGCATGTGTGTGCAAACAGACACACCCACTGGCCTTCATCTCTCCTGAGTTACCTAGGGAACATTTCAAGCTGTGGCCAACCCTGTGTTCAACAACAGCTCTCAGGTTCCTGTAGGAAACTGCTCACTTTTGAGCTTCTTCTTTCTCTCAAGGCTCCTGTGCCCATAGTTGTGCAGTTGGGCCCGCCTTCTGGGCACCCAGAGGACGCAGCTGGTTTTGCATCAATACTACTTTCTTCTCTGGATGCTGTGTTAGGTCTTGGGGATACCAACATAAAGGCAAAACAGTCTCTCCCATCAGAGAGCTTCCAGGTAGTACAAGTAAGATTATCCCCATTTTACAGATGGGGCTGGAATTCCAACCCAGGTCTTCTAACTCACACTCAGTGTTCCGTCTTCCACATTGTCCTGCCTCTATTCTGGTAACAGAAAGGAAATCTTTCTTCTAGAGCTTATGGCCAGGATCACAACCCATAGCTGTTTTGTGCGGGGGAACTAAAACCAAAATGAAATCAGCTTTCTGGTGGTTCACTTCCTGATGCCATCCTGTTGACAACGGAGGGCACAGAAGCTTTGTAAATGACTGGCACACTTGGGCATTCACAATGTTCCTTTCTTACAACTCATGTTCAGGACTTGTATGATTATGTACATTTTATTCCTCTGTTAAGTAAGAAAAGTTTGGCAGCCAAGCCATTCCTGTCAGGAACTGGTTCCTCTAGGGAAAGAGAATGATGGAGGCTCAGCAAAAACATCCTGATGATGTATAAAATCCTAATGGCAGCAGATCATTGGTGCTCTGGGATTGCCCTTTGCAATCTTCTTCTCCCAGTAAAGGAGTGAAGTAGTTCCCTCTGTTGTCTGGGTGTAGTCAGGAAATGTCTGTCAGTCCCCTCCCCTCCAGGAGCTGCCTGCCATCTTTGGGGTCATGGGGCGAGGGGTCACAAGCATGAGGTTCGGCTCTGGGCTTGCTTTCTCTGCCCAGCGGCTAAGATCCAGGCAGACTTAACTGAGGGCCATGATGCTTTACAGGTGGAGTATGTCATTTCCTCGGACTCGTTCTCAACGACCAGTAGTGCTTGGAGTTCTAGCTCCAGCCCCAAAGAGAAGCACAATATCCGGATGTTAAATAAGGGCGTCCAAACAGGTGAGTGACTCCCAGGGGAGGCCCTCTCTGCCCTTGGTCACTTCTAGAGTTTGCAGTTAGGAGGACAAAGCGTGACTTTAATAGAAACCTCTGCCCCAGCAGAGAAAGGAACGTCCCCAACTGTGAGGCGCTTGGCGCTCCCCTGCTGTAATAAAAGATGTCCGCTCCAGTTAGGTTTATATAATAATTCTAGCCATATGTAGCATTTCTGACATGTCTAATATCTTCTGGGCATACAAAGGTAAAAGAGTAACAGTCTGTGTCTTTAAAGAGTGGCCCTTTTTTGCCCATTTTTGTGGATTCTTGTGGCCTTCCTCAGTCTGAGGGGCAGGAGACCCTGGGCTGATGCTGACTCGGGACTTCTCACTGCGACAATCTGAGGCGAGTTTTAAAAGGAGTTTGGCTGGATCAGTTTCTTCCACCTGTTTCAGCTCTTACTTGTAGTAGATAAA
Organism: Sminthopsis crassicaudata; assembly: GCF_048593235.1. Lineage (NCBI taxonomy): Eukaryota > Metazoa > Chordata > Mammalia > Dasyuromorphia > Dasyuridae > Sminthopsis > Sminthopsis crassicaudata. The sequence goes on from NC_133618.1 coordinate 28,800,914, forward strand.
TAATGACAGAATAAACCACATCTGCAATAAAGCCCATGTGCAAAACGAGGTGCCGGCGGTTCTTTTTGGCCTAACTCTATGGTGGGAGCCTTTTGTTCAGATCGATTCCCATTCAAAACCTTCTGGTCCTGAGTTTTCAGGGGAGTCGGGTTGCGTGAGACCAAAACTTAGGAAAAGGCACTTGGACAGAGCTTCCTGCATGGAAACCAGTCAGAACTGTAACTTTTGTTCTTAGGGGAATTGGAGATTGTGAGAACTACAAGAAAACACACTCGAGATTTTGGGGTGACTTTTCCAACTCCAAAGTATAAAGCGACTGGTACAAGAGGAGACAGTCGCGTGAACAATTCGAGTCCGGGAAGCAATTTAGAAGACGAGAAGCCTCTGACAATTTACATGTGGACCAAGAAGCCGAGGAGAAGTAAACCTCTTTGCTGTGAAGGTAAAAGCCCCCAGCTTCAGGTTAACCTTTGCAGACAGATAGCACTGGAAGCTTTCAGGTGTTTCCATTCCATCTCTACCTCCCTTCATCCTGACTGGCAGGAAGGCCATCACTGGGACATTGCTGTCAGTGTTTCTGTGGTCAAGACTCGGACTCAACCATAGACAGCCCCAGGATTGGGGCCCTTAGCAGCTTGGTGTCCTGAGTCATTGGGTCTGTGTTGTACCACAATCTCTGCCTTTTCTGCTCTCGTTTTCCTTGCTTCGGGGATTCTATTTTCCTTGTCTTCTCCTTTAGTTCTTAATTCTACCCAACGAGGGCCAGCTAGGTGGCGCAGTAGATAGAGCACCAGCCTTGAATTCAGGACCCCCCAAGTTCAAATCTGGTCTCAGACACTTAACACTTCCTAGCTGTGTGACCCTGGGCAAGTCACTTAACTCCAGCCTCAGGGGGAAAAAAAAAAATTCTTACCCAATATCCTGAAAGCAGAGGTACAGAGCCCACCTTTTTCCTTCCCTTATCCTCCTTGTAAAACATTTAAAAAAATAAAATAAAATAATAAAAAAGTCAACTAGAGGAAGGAAGGCTGACTTTCTATTATTGTCCCCTTCTTTCTGATCCTTTGGATATTTGACAAGTATTTTCTCTTATCTGCTTCCAGAAAAATGACTCGTAAAGGGATTTCTGGGGCTTCCCGTTTTGATAAACCCCTCCTTCGAGTCTGAGCTAGTTGTTGGCCCCCAGATGTCCCCAAGGTCTTAGGCCAAAGGCCATCTGACCTTTTTTACCCCCACATCCCCTCCTGCCCTCATGTTAAATGGCTTCTATGGCAAGGATTCCTCTCTCCCCACAGGGAGATGGGGTTGTGATTCCTGCCAATGACTTTAAGTCCAAGCAGGCTGTTAGCTGGTGGGGGGAGTGGTGTCTCTTGTGCCCGGCCGAGGCGTCCGAGACCCTGACGTGGAATTTTCACCCCTTTTCCCCCTTTTGACAGCGTCAACCGTATAGCTGCTGAAACGTTTGCCAATGTAATGCCTGTTTTCCGTTTGTTGGTGCCATTAAGCATCCTCACCTTTGGCTTAACATCACTGTTCCTGGAAGGGCAGGAGGTTTGGTTAGAACATTTACTGAGAACGTTCCTCCAAGTAGATTAAAAGTACAGTGCTCTCTAAACTTGGTGTTTCCTGGCACTGCCATGCGCTTTCTAGCTGGGTAAGGGGTAGCTCAGACTTGGAGGGCTCAGTGCCTGCGCCCGCTGTGTGGGGTGAGTAAGGGGCTGGGTGGCCAGGAGAAGCTAGCGCGCCTGGCCCAGCGATTCCCAAGGGCCAAGGCTGCCCCAGGAGCCCCTTCTGCTGGGTCACTGACACCTGTCCTAGAGTCACCTGGGGGGGACTGAGACCAGCCAGCCCCGGCACCCCAAGTGTCTGGTTCCCTAGCCCTTGTCACCCCCCGCCCCTGCTGCTGCTGCTTCTCCTCTCCGCATCTGCCGCCGTTTGTTATCACCTGGAGAGTCCGGCCTAGGTAGGATACCTTTCCCAAAGGGAATGAAGCGGGCTGGGCCTGAAGGGGGGGTGGGACGGACCGGAAGCAGTGTGCAGGGACATTGTGCGCGGGGGAGGGCCAGACCCCAAGCCCGCCCCTGTCCAAGCGCTCACCCCCTCTTGGAACCCACGGTGAGCCCCCTCACAGCCTCTGCTCCTGCCCTCCCGAAGCTCAGTCCTCAGGAATGCTCTTGTGCTGGTCCCGGGTGAGATGGTGCGGCCAGCCTGCCCACAGGGCGCTCATTACAAGGAAATGCTCAGGGAAGGCCTCTGGGAGCCACCTGGGGGCCGCCCCCTGAGAGCTGTCTCCCTAATCCTTCTTGATGTTTCCCACAGGGGTTTCCTGGTTCATCCCTGCCGAGAACCCCAGGCAGGCCAAGAAGGAAAACCAGCCCGGCTGGGTGCCTGGGCCCGGCCCCTCCTGGTTTGCCCCCCTGATAAGCAGCAAGCCCTGGCGGCAGCCCCTTCGAGAGAAGAACTGGCAGACGGAGAGTAGCAGCGGGCGGCAGGCTGAGCCGCCTGGCCTCCACCAGGACAAGGAGACCCCTGCACGGTTCATGAAGGCGGGCCTGCAGGTGCATGGGTGGGGAGGACCGTTAGGGGTGTCTTGTCTACTTTCTCCTCCGCTGGCCCTCAGGGTGTCTGTCTCTTCTGGCCACTCCCCTTGGCCCCTCCTATTCTGCTAGTCCATGTTCCTTTGTTACCCACAAGACCTCTCAGGCCATACGGATGTAATGGGCAAGGTGGCAGCTTGACTCTTGCCTGGGCTCTCCCAGACATGCAGCTCTCCTTTGTCTGCCTTAGGAGTCCCTGGAGAGGCTGCGCCCCGACTTCATCTCCCGCTCCAGGGCTCGGGTGAAGCGGCTGAGGTTGATCACGGAGGAGCGCAAGCTGCAGCGCCTGCTGCAGAAGGAGCGTGATCAGCTGTTCAACACTGAGGAGCAGCAAAAGGAGTCCCGGGACATGGCGGGCTTTCTTTCCAAGAAAGGTACGGGGTGCACAGCAAAACTGGGGGGATGCGCTGAAAACATCTGTGGTGAGGGAGAGGCTCTGAGGAGCACACCTCTGGACCTCCCTGATCGTAAGCCACACCAGATCAGCCGGAATAAAGTCCATGGCAGACCCCCAAGGGAGGCCTCTTTCTGCTGACTTGTGACTTTGGGGGGAGACTTTAGACAAGTCATTTCCTCCTCTGTAAAATAAAGACCTTTTAAGATTTTTCTTAAGTGGAAAGTCTGTATTTTCTGGAAATTGCCAAAATTGGCCACACATAATTACTTTCTAGAGCTTTTTTTCCCCTCCTCCCAGACAGCTACAAGTGAACTTCTTTGTGTTCCCCAAAGTATCAGAGTAACCGGAAACATGGTGACAAACCCAAAAAGAATTTTTAAAAGAACCAAATGAATCTCACACATTTGGTTTGGGTCAGGGCAGGGCTAAGCTATCTGAGCAGTCTTTGGAGCTCATGAAGTTCTAGGCGATTAAAGCTCTTCACGTCAATCTGCCGTCCACAGTGTCATCAGTAGGAAGGAGTGGGGGGGGGGGGAGTGCAGTGAGATGGGGAGACATGAGAGCAGGTAGGAAATAAATGACTCCACCAGTGCAGGGCTCTCCTGAGACCCAGGATTGGGCGCTGCTTTTGGCAGTGGGGACCAAAGGCACGGTCAGGCCGTGGCTTGTTTTCCCTGCCTGCTTCCCCAAGGCTTGGGGTTTATTCTGCTGGGTTTGGAAGAGGTGGCTGGTACAAGAAAGGGGATCCTTAAGCAAGAGGATGGCGGCTTTTCAGAGAGACATAAGTGGCTCAGGACCATGATCCTGGCTCTTCTGGAGCTGAGGGTGCAGCCGGATCCCGGCTCTGGAGCACAGAGGATGAAGGCCTGTGAGAAATGAGCGGCTCGGAGTTCTCCTACTTCCGACTGGGGGCTTGTTCTTGACAATCCTTGGGCCTCGGCCTCCCCTCCCTTCTCTGACTGTCTCAGCATGGGCACAGAGAGGCATTCTCAGAAGTCTATTTTTTGACCATTCAGAGAGCCACAAGAAAAGCACTCCTGGGGATAAATGTACTTTGGCAGTTATTCTGTTCAAGTCAACCTGTGTTTATGGAGTACATCGCGTTACGGACATTGGTGACTAAAAAAGGAATTGAATAGTGGTCATTAAACCCTGAGAACTTACATGTCTAGTTGGGGGAAAAGATGTCTATAGCGGAAGTAGAGGAAAAAGAAGCTGGCAATCCTTGGGCCCTCTCCTTTGTTTGATAAGAGCTCAGATTATTCACCCATCTGCCCAGAGGGCGGGCTGAGCCCCTAACCTTTTGGGTCGCTCCAACTGGCATGGAATGAGGGCTGATGCCATTTTTCTGATGCCCTCTGCTTTCTGAGCAGTGTGCTTCTCTGCCCCAGTATCAGGCCAGCCTTGCCTGGTGAACATTGCTTTTGGGATTTGGGGAATTGGATAAAAAGCTTCAAAACCACCATTGACCAGAAGTATATCTCTATTTGCCTAGGTTACGTGACTGTGAGGAACAGGATAATAACCAAGAAGGAAATGGTCCAGCGATCCAAAAGGTGAGGTGCTAGGTGGGGCTGATGAGTACTGTGAGCAGAGGTGTTTGTATGTGGTCAGAACAAGTGTGAGAAATGAGAGCAACGCATTTTCTGGGCTACAGAAGGGACTTTCTTAGAAGAAATCTAAGTAGATACGAGAAGCAGAGAGCTGGGCTCAGGGTGTGCTTTGAGGAGGCCTTTCTGAGTCCTGGGGTGAAAAATCTAAAAAGTATAAAAGTATGAAGCTAAAGTGTACAGCAATGGAAAATCAAGTCGGCAACATTCATGAAATGCCCCAAGAGCTCTTGTCCGAATGTTTCCGAATCCAAAGGTTTGTCCTTCAGCCTCCAGCCTCTCGATGTGTCCAGATAGCATGAAGGTAGATGTGGGAATGAATCAAACTCTGCCTCCAAGAATGGGATTGTGGGCTTCTGTGTGCTTGGCCTTGAGAGTTTCTTGCTTATATGATGCACACTGAATATACACCAATCATTTATTTCATCACCAGGAAACCATTATTTGTTGTAGGATTAAATCAATGCTAAATTAGATTTAACCAGTGTCTTCTCAATTCCACTCAGTACCTTCTTTCAAGTTCTGGCCCATAATATCTCCTTTAGGATCAAATCAATTGTCTTTATTCATTCCAGTGATTTAACACCTTGTAAGAATCCTAACATTGGTCTCAGTGTCTTCACTAAGTCCTCTAACCAGCTAGTGCCATGATCATAGGAAGCATAAGACCCAACCCCATTCACTGGATTATACATTTATAAGGGTCCATAAAGGTTATCTGATCCAAGCACCATCATTCCTAGATTAGGCAGCTGAGGTCCTGGTCATGATAACTGGGTTTATATAGTTGTAGGGCTTTGTTGGAAAAGGGATAAAACTTGTTCCATTTGGCCTCAGAGGCCAAAGAAGCAAATGTAGGCTTGATGTCTGGGCACATTTCTTAACCTGGGGCCCCAGGCCAACGCTGTGTGCTCAGGGGGCGGCCGAATCATAGTGGGCATTCCTTTTATGCGTAGACTACAGTAGGAAGTGGGATAAAGAGGGGCAGGTAGGCTCACAGGAGGTGAGTCACGCTGCTCTGTTAGGCAGGAGCTTAGGGCCCCTCATTTTCTTGTGGGCATGTGGGGGAATTGGAAGAGGAAAGCTCACAATGTGGGTATGAAGGCTGGAGGTGATGTAGATGGTGCTGTTTGGGACAGAACCTTCCTTCTCATACTTAGCCCTGGCCCTTTTTTCAATCAGTAGAGAAGATGTCCAGTGAAGGATTAAGAGAACGAGTGACTGTAGTCCTCTGGCCAGCTCAAAGCAGCCATTGTTGTGGCTCATGGCGCACCTGCCTCTCCTCAGGAGACGATCCTGCTGTGGACCGGTTGGGTAGATGCCCTGAAGGCCATGTGGCTCCGTCTGAACTTGGGGCCACTCCAGCACCCCCATGCAAAGTAGATTTTTAGGTCAGAAGGGCATCTGCCCCCTGGCTCTGTTATCTAGAGTTTCCTTCTTCATCCTTGTGCTCTCTAAACAATAGCAAAAGCAGCAATGGCCTTCTTGTGGGGGGTTCTCAGGTTTTGCTTTTCACATGCTCACTTTGGACCCCCATAAAGGAAATCAGACACCAGTGTCTCCTGCTCCATAGATTCCTGCCTGTCATTACCCAGTCTGGTGCTAGAGGAAAACAATTCATCTACATTTGGGGAAAAGACTGCTGTACAGCATGTTGGGCAGAACATTTAAAAAAGACCGTTGGGAAAAAATGTGATCTGTGAACAAGGCCTTGGGTAATTACATATTGCAAATCTAACGCTTCCAAGTGTTTGTGGATGGATCTGTGATCTTCTGGATTCGGGAGTGCCCTTCATAAAGCAGTTTGCCACCCAACCATGTCTGTCTTCCCAGTCAGGGTGTTGGCATCCCTCTATAGTAATGGCTCCTCGGGCCATCCAGCTGTCATTGCTCGGTCTTCACCGTGGGACTGGAACATCTGGTTTTCCTCATACAGTTCATTGATGATAGTCTTCAGATTTTCCATGGAAAAGCCGCCTGCTGTCACCTACCATGTGTGTCTCAGTTGCCGGTTGTGCTCATCTTTCATTCAGGAGTATTCAGGTCCCACTGCCTTACAGCAGCCCTGGTGAAATGTTTGTGTTGCAAAGACAGCTCTTTCCTTTCATCTTGGCGTCAGGCAGAGTGCTTTGCAAATTTCTAAAAGCAGTCCATCTTTTCTATTCCTCCTCTTTTTTGTCAAAGTGCAGCTCCTTGTCCTTCTCTGCTGTCTGTCCCAGATAGCAGTGCTACAGCATGACCTTTCTGATAGATACTGAAATATGGGAAATAGAGAAGCTGTCTCCATTTGGTCTTTTGATTTAGAAAACAGAGCGAAGAGAAAAATCTTTAAGAATCACTGAACTATTTGAATTCTGTCACTAAAAAAAAAGAGGCTAGGCATCCCATTTCAAAATTTTTAAAAAATGTCTCTGAGCCACAAGGCAAAGTAGAAATAGAAAGAATTACCCCAGGAGAGAAAGTCCAAATGCAAATTCAAAATCCAGAACTTCCAAGTCAAAGAAAAATTATTGCAAGATCCAGAAAGAATTCAGGTATGGAAGAGTCACAGAATCACACATAATTTAGCAGGGATCACTGTAAAGGGGTGGAAAACTTGAAATATGAAATTCCAGAAGGCAAAAGATATGAGTTACAGCCCAAGCAAAAGTGAGTATGACTCTGAAGAAATAAAAATGGCCTTTACTGAGAAAGATTTCCACACATTCCTGATGAAAAGACCAAAACTGTGGAGAACTTGGATCAAATATCAGAGGGAAGAGAAAGAAAAAAGAGAGCATGAGTGACCCATAAGAAGGGACTGATCCAGGAAAAACTACTTACATTTAAATATGGGGAGATGATACATGTCCCTTCTGAACCAAGTCATTAGGGTTCATAGGAATGGTTTTGATTTAATGATCTTAAAGGAAGAATGGGAAGAGAAGGGAAGATGGGGGGAGGGAAGGTGAAAAGAAGGTAAGAGAAAGTATTTCATATAGGGTGCTCAAGTCATCTAGACATAAGGAGAGGGAAGTAAAATGCTGACGACATATTCTCATCAGACCTGCTAAAAAGAAGGAAATGTATAAACATACACACACACACACACACACACACACACACACACACACACACACACACACACACACACACACACATATACAAATTTCATCCAGTAGGGGATAGGAAAAAAGTGGGTGGTGGGGAGAGGAGGATGGAGAGAGGGTTTTACGTTAAGGGAGAGATTTGTCCTAAAGCAAAACAAACTCCGAGAAAGTTCTTCAATTATTCATGGACCTTTTTGAGGTGACAAAGAATAGGAATCTGAGGACTCAGATGCGATAAATTGGGGCATGGACAAACAAATTGATGTCCTGGTTCTTCTCATTTCACTCAGCATCAGTTTATGTAAGTCTCTCCAGGCTTCTCTGAAATCATCCTGCTGGTCATTTCTTACAGAACAATAATATTCCATAACTTATTCAGCCATTCTCCATCTGATGGGCATTCATTCAGTTTCCAGTTTCTGGCCACTACAAAAAGGGCTGCCACAAACATTTGTGCACATTTGGGGGGTCTTTCTCTTTTTATGATCTCTTTGGTATATAAGTCCAGTAGAGACACTACAGGGTCAAAGGGTATGCACAGTTTGTTAACCTTTTGTCCCACCCACCTTTTGAGAAAAACAACAAAGAAATATTTAAGACCACCACGCTTCCCTTGGGCACCAATTCTCCTATTGGGAAGCGGGCTTACCTCCCAAAGGGCAAACTCAGATTTAGGGAGGAGCGAGGGGGAGTCACAGACATCACCCTCTAGATCTTCACTCTTTTTCTTTTTATAAGAGAAGTTTCCTTCTGGAGAGGAAATGTGATAAAAAGACAGAAGATATCAACAATAAGTAAGAGGTGAAAAGTAATTATAAGGGTCATTTGTTGAAAAATGTTTCCTTTTAAGGAAGCATCCTGGAAAAAGTACCTTGTCTAGGAAAACTTTTTATCTCTGCTACAGAGGCTCACCTTATGGTGATAAGGCCAAATATTTTACTTTTCTTATCTAGGCAAAGGTCCAGATTCATGACTAGAGGAAATGTCTTTGGAAAGAAGGGGGGAGAGAGGGAGGAAAAAAAAAGGAAGGAAGAAGGAATGGAGAGAAGGAAAGAAAGGGGGAGGGAATGGGAAGGTAGATGGGGCACAAACACATAGCCAGGAGGTGACATTCGGGCCCAAAGTCCTGGTATTGGATAGAGCTGGAGGCCCAGGCCCTCTGTTGCAACTGCTACATTTACAGAAGAGGCTCAAGAAACTACCTGAGATAACTTGGCAAGCAAGTGATTTGTGCTTAGATCTTCTAACTCTGGGAAGGAATAGAGCAGGGGGGAAAAGGGCGAGGAGGGAAGGTAAAATGAAGACTTATTAATTCCGGGTTCAGCTTCTCTGCCACCTTTTCTAGGACTTACTACTAGAATGAAAAAATTGGTTCCATTTGGACCTGGAATATTGCATGCTTTCTTTTCATTCAGCTTCCCTTCTGTATTTAGGGCAATTTCTGTCAAGCAACTTTGGGTGCGAATAGATGAGAAGACACAAAATTTACCACCTGGTCAGATAATCTTGAAGTGCTCAAGTATTAAAAACTGCCTCAAAAAGAATTGCAATGATAATGTCAGTATATCTTGTAGAGGATGGACAAACTTTTATGACAATCCGAATGAGTCCCTCCAGATAAGTCAACGTAGACTTTGTTGCTTGATGATCTTAAGTCCAAAGGTGAGAATAGGCAAGAATCAGAAAAACATTTAAAATATGGTTCAAGAATAAGGAAGGAGAGAGACCCAAACATCTATAGGTGTGAAACTTCTGTGCAGACCCAGTTTTGTGACTACTGTGTTCAAGAAAAGAATTGAAAGACACGGGACATGTTTAATACCAAGTGATGTCACAAATGAGCTATATTTTAATTCAGGAAATAATACATTAATATGGGAATATTAATATTGACTATTAATAATCAGCTTTCAGGATATAATGATGCCATTGACTTGTCATAGAGTAAAGATCAAAATTAACATGAAGCCAGAGAGAAGATAACAATAAAAAGATGACAGGCAATTAAAACTACTTTAGCCTGACATGTTTATTAATGTTTTTGAAATGATATTGTCATAAAGTTCAGAGACACTCATAAAATTTTTTTCTGGAAGCTTAATTAATAGAAACAATTGCCATAAAGGAACAATCAAGAAAACCTAAAACCTACCTTAGTTTACACTGGATTTATTTTTCAAGTAGAGAGATTTGGCAGCTAAGCATCCTGTCAAATTTGAATTTAATGTTATTTGTAAAAATATTGCAGAGAAATAATTTTCAGTCACGTTCAACTCTTTGAAACCTCAGGTCATTTTATCAATAGGGAAACTGAGGCAAATGGTTAGCTGACTTGTCCAGCATCACACAGGGAGGAAGTGTCTGAGGTCAGATTTGAACTTGGGTCCTCCTGACTCCAAACCTGGTGCTCTGTCTGCTGTGAAAGAAAACTAGTTTAAAAAAAGGTCAGAGCCCAGCCCCAGAAGACCCAAGTCAAGTCATTCTAACTGTGCCTAAGAGTAAGAGTGGAAGGAAGACAAAAGCCAGACAAAAGGTGGAAAAGATCTTCAAAGACCCAGAGGAGAGGTGCAGTCCAGGTAGCCCAGCAACGGGGCTCAGAGGGGGAGAATTGCTCAAGCCGGGACATGAGGTGGGATGCGAGCCATTGGAAAGTGTCATTAGCTGAGAGGCTTTTAAGCAGAAAATGCTGTTGTCATGAGGTTGGCCCCCTGATTGTATGATTTTTCTGAGGCTCACTTTGATCACCTTGGCAGAAAACTACTTTGATGAGATGCTCTTATCAGGATCAAAGACATACCTGCATGATGTCCTAGAAACCATGGCACATTACCAAAGTTCTCTTGCTTCTCCAAGACTGCGTTGAGTTTTTCTAGACTTGTTCTCAATTCTGTTCAAGAGTCATGTGATTTTAGAGCTTTTTCTGGCCCAACGCTAACTCCCGAATCAGCTTTTGTTATTCAGCCACTCTCTTAACCAGCCTTTTGACCTGTTTCAGATGGCTCGGCCTCTCAGAAGAGCAGAGTCTATTTCCATTGAGATTAAAAGATGTGCCATCGTCTCAAAAAAAAAACAAAACAAAACAAAAAAACCCAAAAAACAACAGTACTTGAAAAAGATAACACTCATTGGACTCTATGGAGCATTTTTGCTTAGAAATAAGTTATTTCCCTTGTTATTTTTTATGCAGCTTCCAGAGTCAAGGGGGGCTTCTGTGAATGAGCAAGAGGTGTTAGACATTTCTCTTCTTGATATACCATGAGGTGGGAGGCAAAATTGGTAGAAGAACTGTCTTGTAGGAGTTTTAAATACAAGTTACATGGAAAATAGATCTTGAAACCTTGGAAAGGGGAGTGTTCACTCTTCTGAGTGAACTATGGTTAGGAGAAATAACCATACAAAAGCTGAGAATAGGTCGAGAGTATTAAAAATGACATTGGGGGTTGAGAAAGGAGATAAGTTATTAGACAGAAGCCATCCTAGTACTTGCTTTGAGAAACAGAAGTTTCTATTTAGTCCCCTTCACATGGGTAAGTTTTCAGAGAACAGAATCACATCCTTTGGAGTTGAAAACACTTTATAGATGAAGAAAACTAGTGAGAGACTTGGTATATACAGTGTCACTTAAAAAAAATTCATTAACAGGAGATTCCTAATTAATCCACAGTAGCCAGGACTTAGAAGTCGTCAGCTAGGTAGCCATATCAATGAATTTTTTTTTGTTTGTTTACATGCACAAATAATTTTTCCAATTACATGTAAAAGTTTTTTTTTTTTTAATTTGTTTTTAAAACTTTGAGTGCCAGATTTTGTCCTTCCTTCCTCCTCCTCTCTTCCATTGAGAACGCACATGTAAAGCCATGCAAAAGGTTTCTATAAAAGTTGTGTTGTGAAAGAAAACAGACCCCCCCCTCAAAAAAAAAAAGACAAAGTTTAAAAAATTATGCTTCATGAATACAGATTCAAGTAATCTTTTCTTTTTCTGGGTACAGATAGCATTTTTCACCATGAAATCTTTGGAGTAGTCCTGGATCATTGTATTGCTGAGACTAGCAGAGTCATTCACAGTGGATCATCCCACAACAGTCAGTGAGATTTATAGAGCTCCTCCTGAATACATGTTGCTGTGTGGGGTGCCGGGGAGGCTAACCAAATACTTTCTTTCTGAATGAATTGCTTCTGTTAGCAGTCCAGGTGTGCTGGGCAGAGCTCCTGAGCTCTTGAAAGCGCAGGTTCCCCTTTTTGGAGTCTGCTTGCTCATCTGTAATAAATATCCACGTTGAAGTCTGATAGAAGTGGTTTTGGCCCACGGATGCCTACTACGGCAGAAGATTGGAACAGCCCTGCTTTAACATAACCTTTTATGGCAAAAGTCTTAATGCCAAACTGGCCCTGGTGACGTGGACCCCCAACGAGCAAGTGAACTTTCTTCTGTCTTCCCCACTTCAGTCGGAGGCAGTAATTTCTCATTAACTTTTTCCTTCCCTCCCGGGCTTTCTCCTTCAATTCTGACTTCATCCCACTTCCTTCAGAGAATTCCTGTGGCTTCTGGAAATGGAGGTGGGGACATTAGCCTAGGAATAATGGAGCCAGGCTGCTGAATGAAGGCGTTTTAAATGTGAACTTGGAAGAACTGACATTCTGTCCCTTCCTTATTCACACCCTCTGGATTCTCATGGCAAGCTTGTATAATAGCCATTCAGACTCAGGTAGCAGAGCCCCACAGGATGTCCCTTTGATTGCTGCCTTGAGGGTTTCTGAGGTTTCAGGACATCATGGAGCTCAAGTGCTGGGCCTGGAGTCGGGCAACCAGCGGGTGTCCGAGGTGGGGTTCGGTTCTCCCTGTCTCCAAGGTCGGCCCTCCCCCCATGGCCCCTGGCTCCTCTGTGAGGGGTGAGCATTTATCCTGATGTCTCTGAACAAAGCTTCTCTTCTTGCTCTGGTTCTTGTGGTATCTACCATCCTGCTAACAGCAGGGATGCTGTGGGGATGATGTTGGGGAGGCAACTGGCAGGAGCTGCTCATGGGGAGCCCCCCCAATGGGACTACCTGGTGGCTTGTCTTCCCTTTTCAAGGATGTATGAGCAGCTTCCTGAGGTGAGGAAGAGGCGAGAAGAGGAGCAGAGGAAGTCAGTCTACAGCACGTACCGGTACAGGGCACAGCTCTACAAAATGGTGAGTCCAGCTGCCAGACAGGGCTAGGCCCCAGGCTCCTGGAGGGCTGAAAAGGGGCCCCTGCCACAGTAGAGCAACAAGACTTCCTAGACAGCTCTACAGATGTGGGGGGCGTGGAGGGCCAGAAGTGTCTGGGAATCCCTGAAGCTGCCCTCACCACAGTATGGAAGGCGCTTGGTTCTCTCTGTTGTGGGAAGCCTCTCAGCTGGAGCCCCCCAAGTATTTGCTGAGCTGTTGGGCCTGGGATCACAACAGATGGGGGCCTTCCTACTAAGGGGCTCCCGCAGAAGCCCATGTTTCCCTGTACTGGACATGGGCGGCCGCCTCAGCCTTAGGAGAGGAAGGGGTCTGGGAGGTCGCTGAGGCTCCTGGGAACCTCCTCCTCTGGGATGGGTGAGAGCCACAGTGGGCCTTCCTGAGGAGGACTTTTATACCTGTGAGAGGAGTTCTCTGGAGGATGGGTCACAGTATGGGATGGGGGGGGGAGGAGAGGAGAAGCGGCCTCCCTGGTTCATGTTAACGAGGAGTCAGCAGGGTCATCAGCGCCGGACCTTTCCTTTGGGATTTATGGAACGATACCAGGATCTCCAGAGCTGAGGTGAGGGATTTGGAAGCAGAAGCACCCAATAATTTCTTGTTTCTTTCCACAGAAAATCACCAATCGTGTACTAGGGAGGAAAGTCCCCTGGGATTGACCAGAAAGCTGATCTTTGCCTTATGTCTTGTGGGGGTTTTGGAAACCCCTGACTTCAGGCCGGGTTCAGTGTGTGCTACAAATGTGTAATAGTTGTTTGTTTCTGTGTGTGTGTGTGTGTGTGTGTGTGTGTGTGTGTCCTTAATAAAAGGGGTTTGATGTTCACGTGCAGTTGGATCATCATGGCTTTGTAGGTCTTGGGGGAGTCACTGATGTGGATGGGAGACCTTCCTCCCATGGCACTGTTGGGAGATGGCTCCTCCCAGAAGCAGGGCCTTTTTTAATGTGTTTTTGTACTTGTAGAAAATAAAAAAATTTTAGAGCAAAGCCCATAGTCTGGGATTCTTTCTTTCCCAGATGGAAACGTTTGGGGGCCATAACTGTCTCTGGAGGCTTTGGGCAGGGGATGCTTAAGCTTTACGTTTTGTTGTGCGTGAAGGACATGTTGTTAGAGGGTATGCAGACACTCCTCAGATCTAGATCCTGTGACCTGGAAGAGGTTTCTCCTGGGTGGGGAGGAAGGTGGTACTGGGGGCCCCAGGCCGAGCTCTGCCCTGGCAGAAGGGCTGTGGGCTTCCTGTCTGCTCTGGGATGGGCAGGAGCAGCGCTCAGCAAACAGGATGAGCCATCAGCAGAAAGCCAAAGGTTGGTCAGCCAGCAGCCTCCTGAGCCCCATATCCTTGGGCCTCCCACCAGGAATCCCCTGGAGAAGTTCTTCCTGTCTGGTCAGTTGTCTCTCTGAAGACAGAGACTTCTCTGCTCCTTGCACAGGGCCGGTACCTTGTGGCCCTGCAATGGAGCCCTCCTGTGCCCATGCCTGAGACCTGCTGGGTGAGAAATGGGTAGTCCCGCATCTTGGCAGCAAGGCTGGCAGCCCTCCTTGGTATGACTGGGCTGGGGATCCTCCCCATCCTCCTCTGTGAGGGGGACTTAAATAGGGGATTTTAGGATTTGCAAAGGAGAGATGTGGGAGGTGAGTGCTCTTGCTCCTCCCCACTTCTCTTCTTCCTCTTCTCTCCTTCCTCTCCCTGCTCCTGTAGTAAGCTTCATTCTAAATTCCTTCAAACATCACTCGTTACCCCCTAATGAATGCTGGTGGACACAATTAAGCACCGACCCATCAGCACAAACAATATTTGACTTGCTCCATCTGTTTCTATGCACACCACAGTCTATGATGTCCTTTCACACTGACTCTCTCCCATCCATGGCCCTGCACCCGTTTGATTTCAGTATCAGGATTTCACATGCACACTTCATCAGTTCCTTTTCAAAGTTTGTCTCAGATCGTTCTCTGGATTCAGTTTGAAGTCCACACCCACAGAGCATCCACCGGTCCTTTATTCTAATGTGTTGAGTTCACCCTCTTTCCTGTGTAGCACCGCTGTGTCCAATGTCAAGAGGATCTGGAACGGTCCTTTCCAGCTCAGGGTCAGCTTGTCGTTCTTCCGTCCGAACCAGGACCTGATCTCCCAAGCTAGAATTTATGCACCGTGACTCCTAACGGAGGAGTCTGAGCAATAAGTCTTTTTAGTTGTTGCAGTAAAGACAGGACATAATTCCTTAAAAACAAATCCTTGGTCTCAAATATTGGATCCAAGGAAGAATTTTGAATCCCTTTTGGATATGAGTGACCATAAAATTCATAAAGTGATAATCCCACATCCCTTCGGGGTTTTGTTCTTTTTTTCCCCCTGAAGCTGGGGTTAAGTGACTTGCCCAGGGTCCCACAGCCAGAAGTGTTAAGTGTCTGAGACCAGATTTGAACTCGGGTCCTCCTGAATTCAAGGCTGGTGCTCTATCTACTGCGCCACCTAGCTGCCCCTGTTCTAATTCTTAATAAGGCAAAGGGAAGGCACTTGGTGCAGGGCAATTGTCTCAGCCAATTTAGTGAGTTGCTGTTTAATTTCCTTATCCATCCTTTCCACTTTACCTGATGAGGGCGGATGCCTTGGGGTATGTAAGTATCATGATATTTCTAGAGCTTGGGCCACAGATTGGAGGATCTTAGCCGTGAAATGGGTGCCTTGGTCCGAATCTATCTGCTCCACCATCCCATACCCCGGAATGATATGCTCAAGGAGTACTTTTACAATTGCTGAGGCAGTTGCCCGGGCAAGGGGAAAGGCCTCCACCCATAAGGTCAGATGCTCCACTACGACCAACAGGTATTTGAGACTCCCCACTAATGGCCCCTCAGTTTAAAGTCCACCTGTATGCTTTGGATACAAGGGGGCCTTCCTCCTTTTAGACTTGTCATTGGGCCGTTCTATTAGTCCTCTGACAAACGGGACACCCGCTGACCAGTTGCCTGCTAATTTGTGTACGAGCCAGTGCCACAAACTTGGCACCACATCACACAGGCCTTGGACACCCCAATGACTGCCCTGATGTAAATGTTGGCGTACATGTCTCATACCTGCTGCAGTCAGCACCTCTCTGCCATTAGGGAGGAGCCAGGGACCCTCTTTATCCTCCTAAGCGCCAAGGCTTTGGATTTCCTGCTTCTCTTCTGGGGTAAGGGAAGGGGAGGCATTGGAGGCAGAAATGCCAGAATTAGCACCATCGTCTTCTCCGGCCCGCCTCACTTCCTCATCCGCAAAGCAGGTTCCCCTCCTCTCAAATGAATCTGCTCTTCGGAGCCCCTGCACATGAATCACTGCCACGTTCTTAGAGAACATAAGATTGGTTAAAATTTCAGTGACCAATGCCCTTCCCTTCACTGTTTCCATTCTTTCCCTCAAGTAATTTACGGGATCTAATTTCTTTTTCCCTTCACTCATACAATGACTTAAATATTTTACCTCACATTTCACAAATTTCAATTTGTGTTGAGAAATTCTCAGTCCCTGTGCTCCTAAATAATTTAACAAACTGCTAGTGACTTGGACAAGGTCACTCTGTTTCCGCCCTGCCATAAGAGGATCATCCACATAATGTAAGACTTTCAACAGTAAGAAATTTATCCCAGAATGTTCACACCATTCTTACATACCCAAGTAGATGGGCCATAATTCGAATATTAGACCAATCATTTTGCTTTTTAAATAATACACAGAAAAATCCCAAACTACATATTGTCCATAACAAAAACATTTTCAAAAGGAGGAAGGCAAAAACTATTGTCCTTGGATTCCCTTTAAATAATTGGCATCATGCACATAAAAGAATCTGAAAAGTTCTTAAAAACATCAATTAAACCTTTGAAATAACCCTTTCAAACTATAGATCGAATTTATAATCATATTCCTTAAACAAGAAAACCATTATGTATCTAAAGAAACATATTCAGTCAATGTCTTGTAAGAGCAGCCTGTCCTTTTAAATCACAGTTTGCTGTTTGCAGCAGAAGCAACTTAATAAAAAGAAGGGCTGGAATACACTAATGGGGAGGGGGGGGAATTCCATGTGGCTGCCCCCCCTTCTCTTTTCTACTCCCAAATACCTTGCTTTCTCTTCCAAAAATCATGCAAACCTTTAAATGCTCCTACAAATCAGTCCTTCAGAAATCACCTGCATTCTTCTTTCCTTTTTCCTTCGACACCTTTAAGATTTAAATGATTCCCCCTGTGAGGGATAGAAAATCCTATCCAAAAATATCTACTCAGAGACCTCTCGAAGTAAAAAGAGAAAAGTTGTTTATTTAATAAATTCTCATGAGAATGAGCAATTCCACCGTGAGGAGGGAAAGAGAGAAAGCTCACAGTAGAAGGGCTAAAGAACTAGGAGAAGATACACAGTTTTTATAGGTTTTAATTACAAAGGATTACATCATGGATTGGGGAACAACATTAAGGGATAGGTGCCCCCCCCCCCCTTAATTGGATGTTATTTGTGCCAAAAACAGCAGATTCCCTGGTTCCGGGAGGAACCGTACATCAGGCAATTGTCTAAACATTGAAGACTTGGACAGCGATAAATGTCATCATTCTGGGTTAAATATATCTAAAATCTAAGTAAATTTTGGCTAATACTCAACATACTTATGCAGGTCACAGAGACCTAGAGAAGATAGAATACAGAAAAGGAATTTACCATTCCTGTAAGTTCTTCACCTTATCTCACTCCACACACCCCAAACCCACATGTCCAGAGCTGGATTTAAAGTATAACTTGTGTTAACAAATAAACTGAATCAAACCAAATAGTTTGTTTGTTTTTTTTTTTGTTGCTGTTGTTTTGTTTTTAAGTTTTCTTCTTCTGTCTGAGTGTTCTTCTGACAGCAATTAGCATCTCTCTCACCTGTTGGGGCAGAGCTTTTTATGGCCCAGCCCAGGCTAAGCTTGAATTTGATTGCTCTTTTCCTTCTCTCTAACTAGAGCAGGCTGCTTTTTTTTTTTTTTTTTTCTTTTTTTTTAAACTTACAAATTAGTGCATCAGGTTAAAAAGTTTAAAATCCCAAGCAATTCCCAAACTTTTAAATCATCGTTCTTAAAACTTAACAGAGCTTTTAAAGGAACAAAACAGACAAATCACACAGACTGCACAGCTACAGCCTTAAACATTTAACAGGAAGACTAGGGGCTTTTCCCTAGGAATCTTCCCCGGGAGAAGTTGTTTCAGCTGGAGATTCTTCCTTCCCAGAATCCAAAGGGAGCTTCTCTAAACTCCCAAGGCCGTTTGCTGCATTTCTCCTCCGGCACAGAGGAGGCCTAGAAATTCCATTCAAACTTCCTTTCTTTGGTAAGCCAGGGAAGAGTTAAGCATCAATTTTTACACTGCTTTTCTATTTTTTAAACTTTCAAATCCCTTTCAATCTCTGTTTTCATCCCCTCTCCCCCTTCTCCCAGCCGGAGAGAGAGGAAAACACTTTCTTTTTTTGCTCCAACATTTTTCCAATTTTTTTTTCTCCAAATTACCTTATCCTGATCAAGGACTAATGCGTTTCTGAGCTGCTCTGAAAGAATGACTATCTGAATGAACTCCAGTTCCCACAATTCAGCCTGATATTTCTCTGAGCCTGCAACCCTCTTATCCCTTACCAGCTTGCTAACTTTTTTTTCCCCCCTGAGGCTGGGGTTAAGTGACTTGCCCAGGGTCACACAGCCAGGAAGTGTTAAGTGTCTGAGACCAGATTTGAACTCGGGTCCTCCTGAATTCAAGGCTCGTGCTCTATCCACTGCGCCACCTGGTTGCCCCGCTTGCTAACTTTTAATGTGGAACAAAATGCAAAGCGCACAAACACACACACACAGACTCACCTTCCCCTTTTACATCCAGATGTTACACCCAAATAGTCCCAGGAGCATCCTCCCTAGCTGATGTCCTGATACAAATTCAGGGACTGCTCCTATCCCGTTTTACAACCTACAGCTGGAGGTCCCCCTCCCACAGCAGTCCCGGGAGGGCCTTAGGGTCTTTTAAATGGGTCAGCACAGAGCAAACTGGAAGAAGCTGGAGGTGCTCGAGGTTTCCCCCAGAGACCTCCTGGTGGGCGGGACTCTGCTCCCTCTTTAATGGGAGTGATCTCTGATTGGCTGTGAGTGACCTCGCAGACCCTCCTTAAGCCCACTGCGGTCACAGGTCTCTCTCTTCATCCCGGGGTAGCTGAACCGAGTGGGTGACAGCGGAGAGAGGAAAGGGGCTTGCTGGTAGACGCCTGGGGCTCTGGCAGACCTGGCCTTGCCAGTTACCAAGTCAGGCCATTAGGTGAGCAAGCGCCATAAAGACTTTAGATTTGCACAGGGCTCTTCTTGAGCTCCCACTGAAGCCAGAGACCTCTGAAGCCTCGGAGGGGGAGCCGGGTTAAAGGTGGTTACACTGCGCAGGTCAGTGGCCAGAGGTTCTCTGACGCCCGGGGAATTGGGAGAGAACGGCCGGGCATCTGCAAATGAAGTGACTGCCCGGGGGTAGGCGTCCTGGCCTTTCCAGGTGGCCCCAGCTGGGCGTGTGTCCTAGATTGTCAGAGCCTCGAAGATCAATGTTCAAAAATTAATATGGGGGGCAGCTAGTGGGGCAGTGGACAGAGCAGCAGCCCTGAAGTCAGGAGGACCCGAGTTCCAATGTGGTCTCAGTCACTTAATTCTTCCTGGCTGTGTGACCCTGGGCGAGTCACTTAACCCCAATTATCTCAGCCAAATTAAAAAAGAAAAATTAATATGGGGAAGAACCGGTGGGATCCCGCCCAGGAGGGAAGGCAGAGGCCATGTGGATCTGGGTCCCCCTCTAATGGCGCTCCAGGGCACAGCGGGGCAAGCTCCTCCTGCAGGTAGGATAAAGGGCTGGGCGGAAGAACAAAGATCACGCCCGTGATGAAGCTCGGAGATGGCTGCCCCCGGTCCAGCTCGGCAAGGGGAAAGTCTGCAGCTAATAATGATGACCGAGAGTATCAAGCAGGAAATACAGCGTTAAAGTTGTCAGAGGGAGAAGGAAAAATCCCATTACAGACAGTTAAAAAAGAGCTGAGTCACAGGGCGAGACGGGGAAAGGAGGGAAGCGAGGGTACAACGGCCAGAACACAGGAGTTCGGCCTGGTGGCTGAAGCTGAGGAGGGGAACGAACAAGCCCCGGGGAGGCCGTCGGAGATACTCTCCTGGGCGTTGTTGCTTTGCCTTGTGTTTTATTGTCTTAAGCCGCAGGGGTCCTCGGACTTTTTAAATAGGGCCAGGTCACTGTCCCTCAGACTGTGGGAGGCCGGACTAGAGTAAAAACCAAACCTCACGCTCTGTCTCCCCCGTCAGCCCATCCGCCATGACCCGGCGGGCCCATAAACGTCCTCGGCGGCTGCCTCCGACCCATGGGCTGTAGTTTGAGAACCCCTGGGACTTAAGGAGACTGCCCGGCCTTTGGGGAGAGCTTTAGTTCTTTCCTGGGCAAAGCAGAGGATGCACCTTGGGGGGATTTTCCAATTTCTGACCCTCCTCCCCCAACTCTACCTCGGGGGCCGGAGGAGGAAGGGCCATAATATCACCAGCACTGCTCATTAATCCATTCCCCCCCCCCCTGCTTTCATTTCAAAAGGTGGGAATAGGCTTTGTGGCCCAGGCAAAGGAGACCCTCGGCACCCTGAGGACGGTAATGGCTGTCGTGTTCAGAAAGTCTTTACAAACAGCGCAGTTTCTAAGCAACCTCAGGGGGTAGGACCTTGCAGTTAGAGTGGAGTTCTGTCCCGAGAGAGCTGCAAGGACAGTCTCTGGAGACCGGGACTCCCCTTTGCTCACCCTGGGGACTTTTCCCTTCCACAGGCTGGCTTGATTGCCCAACCCCCCTTCGAGTCTTTATAAAACTCTGGTTTGGGAAACCGCTACTGTCCAATCCCTAGTGTAGACGGACAGGGTGACCTGTGACCCAGGAGGAGAAGTAACATCAGCTCTGTGGCTCCGCGCTCCTGGAACACGGTTTACTGTTAGTGACTCAAACTCTGACGTTAGCTAAAGAATTCAAGGATATTATGGATGGAGGCCCTCCCAGCTGAGCGGCCTTTGCTCATCATCGGTAGGGCTGGCGGACCTTTGAGAAGGTCGGCGTTCACAGCTGTGATGGTGCGGCCAGCTGGTCTGGTCACTGGCTAAAGACCACAGCAAACGCCTTCCGGCTGGTGTAAAAGGATCCGTAGCAGCTACAGTTAGTGCTGCCCCTGGGAAACGGGGATTCAGATAGAAGACAGAAGTCTTTATTGTACAGTTGTAAGGTCCCCCATGGATCGGCGGGGAAGAGACTTCTTACAAAACGGAACAATTCAGTTTTCATCAGGCACAGGACGGGAAAAACTTACCCAAGGACATTTACAAGCTTCTCCGAGTCCTTGGAATTCCCCTGAATTTGTTTTAAAAAGGAAATTTGGGGAATGGAGAAGGTGTATTGATGTGAGAAAAGTAAATGGACACGGGGAGACAGTGGGAGCTCTTCAGCTTGGGCTTCTTTCTCCTCAATTGCCTGAGGAATGGTCTCTTAGGATTGAGAATTCTGTCCCTCTAGAGAAAGAGGCTAGGAAGGAATTTGTGTTTTCAGTGCCCAGCATCGATTCAGCTGAGCTTCCTGAAGGATTTGAACGTCAGCCTTGCCACGGGTCATAAAGAACAGGCCTGCTTTGTGTCAGAGCTGACCTTGGTCCTGTGAGAGAAGTATCTCCAAGAGTTGAGGTGGTTCCCTTTAAGAGGAAACGGTGCTCTAGACTCGCACCACCAGCTGACCAAGAAGCTCTAGAGGCTCCAGAAGAGATTGGATTGGCTTTATCTAATATGGCTGAAAAAATAACTCAAAAAAGTAAATATCCAATTTTGTTACAAAAAAGCACCCGTAGCAGTCAAGCTGCTTCTGCTTGGGAAAACAGCAAACTGATTTAAAGGGACAGGCCTACTTTTAAGTTAATTGACTGAAATTTTGTTTTTAGATACATAAAGGTTTCCTTGGTTAAAGAATATGATTATAAATGCAATCCATAATTTCATAGAGTTATTTCTAAAAGTTTAATATTTTTAAGAATCTTTAGGACTCGGGCAGCTGGGGGGCGCAGTGGACAGAGCACCAGCCCTGAATTCAGGAGGACCGAGTTCAAATCTGATCTCAGACACTCCAGCTGTGTGACCCTGGGCAAGTCACTTAACCCCAGCCTCAAGGGGGAAAAAAAAAAGAATCTTTAGGACTCTTATGTGGTATTAGGATATTCTGTATGGGGTATAATATAAGTTTAATTGTATCCTGAGGTTATGCCCATCACTTAAAGGGCCTCTGAACATAATTTGTCCTTTTGAAAATGTTTTTGTTATGGACAATATGCAATTTGGGATCTTTTTCTACCTATTGAGTATTTTAAAAGCAAACTGGTTTGTGTGTGTAATGTTCACTTATGAAGAAACTGTCTACTTAGATATGAAAGAAGTGAATTACTGAGACAAATGTCTTACCGTTATCAATATCAGGTTATAGTAAATACCTGTTTAGGATTTATCGGAAACTGGTTAATGGAATTAACCAATAACAATTGGAGGTAAACTTTCTTAGGCTTATAGTCCCCTCTGCGTCTTTATCTCTGACCCTGCAAAATTACGTATTGGAAAAGGGAATGTTTATCACTTACCTCTTTATTTCCCATAATGCATCATTAGGGGGATTCTAGATCTATCTGAAGCTTCAAAACCTGACTCCAGACAGCCGCAAGTCATGGAAGCCTTGGGTCTGCCTTCTGATGTGGGCCCCCCGCAGGGCGTCGCCTCAGGAGACCTCCCTTTGTTTCCCCAAATGAAGAATTGCTGCGCTCTAGCCCAAGAAACCTTGCTGCGTGGAAATCCCGACCCCCCTCACAGAAGCAGGCTGGGAGCAGTGGGCCTAGTGAGAAGACTCTTGTCCATCTCCCTTTTGTTTTACCCCTGAATCAAGCTTTTTGTCCTACATTGATGAACGTTTGATGCTGCGGTATTTCACGTAGTTCTGTAAGTCAAGGTGAAGCTTCCTTTAAGGACCACGAGCTTCAAACAAAACTAGTCGGGGAGGATGGCAGCAGTGCTCGGGGTCCATGGGCAGATGAAATGGGCATCCTTCCGTGGAAGAGTTGCCGAAATGCTCAGAAGTGTGACGTGAATGGCGTAGCAGAGACGAAGGAGCCTCTCCCAAACACTGCTTGAGCCTGTAGTGCCTTTCTCTGTCTTTGTCATTAGTGGAATATGGAAGTTTCCTCTTTAGACGTTCTTCTTTTCAGATCTTTCAGTTAACTCTTTCTTTAGGAATTCAATGACTATCGCATTGGATATATACCGTTATCGATTCACTAGGAGCCCGGGCTATGGGTAGAGAGCTGGCAAGCCACCGTCCCGGAGGTTCAATCTCCTCTTCCTGACTCTGCCGGTTCTTCATCCCGAGAAGTAAGCAGGGGACGTGGCTACTATACTTCTCCTGCTGCAGCCTCAGTGATCTTGTGAGTCGGGTGCTGTAGGTATTATCAACTTCCTTTGCTAGATGATGTTAAAAGGAAGATTCTTTCTTTAGGCTTTTGCTCTGCTTAAGAAAGCAAAACTCGGGACAGAATGAAAACATTAGTTTGGCAGCCAAGCGCGTCCTGTGAGGAGCTGCCCCCTCTTTAGGGAAGGAGGACGTGGAGGCTCGGGATGCTTTGGGAGAGACGGACCTGGGCCCTGGGGTGTTTGGGAGCGAGGCCGGCCTTTGCTTTCCCCTGGCATTGTTTGTGTAACGCAGAAGGGTGGAGTAGGGTCCCAGACCGTCCTGGAGGACGGGGCCCTGTTCCTGATGGCCTCCATCAGCTTAGCCTCCTTCTGCTCCTTCCTGCTCCCAGCTACGCATGTTGGGGTGAAGGGAGGAGAGTCTGAGACTGAATACTGGCAAGGGCTGCCCGATACAGCAAGATGCAGCCGCCATTTGGGGAAGAAGTCTGCTCGGTTCTCCTTCCTGTCCGGCTCTCTTGCCGAGTTTGTTGGGAGAGAGGTTCTGATGCGGACTGAGAGGCAGTCTCTCTCACTCTGGCTGAGGACCAGCCTAGAAACCGGAAGCACGTGAGTGCTGGAGCACACTGGTTGTGGGCCAGTTTTCTGCTGCCTGCCTTCTCTCTGGACTCTCGTATGCTCTCTCTGCCCAGCGGCTAAGATACAGGCAGACTCGACTGAGCGCCATGATGCTCTCGGGCGGATGCTGTCATCTCCTCGGTCTCCTTCGCGACGTCTTGGAGTTCTAGTCTCGGCCCCAAGGAGAAGCACAAGGTCCGGATGTTACGTAAAAGCGTCCCAGCAGGTGAGTGGCCCCCAGGGGAGGCCTCCTCTGCCCTTGGTCACTTCTAGAGTTTGCAGTCGGGAGGAAGAAGCGTGACTTGAATAGAAGCCTCGTCCCCCAGCTTTGAGGTGTTCGGTGCTCCCCTCCTGTGATAAGTCGCCCAATATAGGTCAAACATGTGCAAATCCTCTATCCCTATTTGTACGTTTATCATGCTGCACGATAAAAATCAGATCAAAAAGAAAAAAAAATGAGAGAAAAAAAATCAAACAAGTGACAAAAAAGGGGAAAATACTGCACTGCGACCCACACTCAGTCCCCACGATGCTCTCTGGTGCAGAGCTCTCCATCACAAACCCATTGGAACTGACCCCAATCATCTCATTGTTAAAAAGATCAAAATTGATCATCATGTGTCCTTGCTGTTGCCGTGTACAATGATCTCGTGGTTCTGCTCATTTCCCTCAGCATCCGTTCCTGTGACTCTCTCCAGGCCTCTCTGAAATCCTCCCGCTGGTCATTTCTTACAGAACAGTAATATCCCATCACATTCATGTACCACAATTTATTCAGCCGTTCTCCCGCTGACGGGCATCCACCCAGTTTCCAGCCACCACGGAGGGCTGCCACAATCATTCTTGCACATGTGGGTCCCCTTTCCCTTCTCTAAGATCTCTCTGACCTAAGGCCTAGTAGAAACACTGCTGGGTCAAAGGGTACGTGCAGTTTGAGAGTCTTTTGGGCACATGTACTGAAACTTTTAACAGCATTTAACTGTTTATAAAAATGTATGTGTTAACCCAATTTCTTGTTTCTTTTCTTCCCACAGAGAATCACCAACAGTGTACTAGGGAGGAAAGTCCCCCGGGGACTGACCAGAAAGCCGATCTTTGCCTTTTTATATCTCGTGGGGGGTTTTGGACCCCCCCTTCCGACTTTGGGCTGGGTTCAGTGCATGCTGTGAATGTGTAGTCGTTTTTTTTCTGTGTGCTCAATAAAAGGGGTTTGATGTTCATGTGCGGTTGGATCATCATGGCTTTGTAGGCCTTGGGGGAGTCACGGATGCAGGTGGGGGACCTTCCTCTCATGGGACTGCAGGGCCTTTTTTTATTGTGTTTTTGGACTTGTAGAAAATAAAAAGATTTTATAGCAAAGCCCATAGCCTGGGATTCTTTCTTTCCCAGATGGAAACGCTGGGCGGCCCTCGCAGGGAGTGTCCGGGAGCCGCTGCCGGCTTGCGAGGCTTTGGGCAGGGAATGCTTAAGCTTTGTTTTGTGATTCGGGAAGGACGTTGTGAGAGGGTATCCAGACACCCCTCAGATCTAGCTCCTGTACCGGGAGAGGCTTCTCCTGGATGGGGAGGAAGGTGGACTAGAGCCCCAGGCCGAGCTCCCCGAGCAGGAGGGCTGTGGGCCTCCTGTCTGCTCTGGGATGGGCAGGGACAGCGCTCGGCGAACAGGATGAGCCATCAGCAGAAAGCCAAAGGTCTGGCGGCCTCCTGGGCCCTGTGGCCTCGGGCCTCCCGCCAGGAATACCCTGGAGAAGTTCTCTGTCTGGGCAGCTCTTGGGAGAGTTGTCTCTTTGAGGACAGAGACTTCTCTGCGCCTTGCACAAGGCTGGTACCTTGTGGCCCTGCAATGGAGCCCTCCAGTGCCCATGCCCGGGACCTGCTGGGTGAGAAATGGGTACGTCCCTCACTTTGGCAGCAAGGCTGGCAGCCCTCGTTGTCGGTATGACTGGGCTGGGGGACCCTCCCCAACCTCCTCTGTCCCCCTTGGCCGCCTGTCCATCACCACGGGAGCACAGTCTGGGGGAGAGTGCCGGCCCAGGGGACTACTGGTGAATTGGGGGGGGGTCAAGGAGAGCCCAGACGGGGCTGGGGGGTCTCGGTGGCCGGGGCTCCTTCGGGCAGCGCCCAGTGTGGCTGCAGCAGATGGCCGCTTTCAGCCCTTAATCTGCCGGGGCAGAGCCCTAGAGGTCTGGGGGGGCCCTAGCTTGGAAAGAGACAAGTGCTGGGTCAGATAAAGCTCTCCTCTTCCTCCCTGCCCCAAAATTAGCCTGCTTCTTCCTCTGAGCAAAGGAAAAAAAAACCCAACGGGAAAGCCCTCGCCACAGCCCCGAGCCTGACGGGGGGACCTCGAGGGGCTGAGCTCCTGAGCTGCGGTCTTGAGCCAATTCATCTTCACTTGGGAGCGGCGCCCTTCATCCTGAGGAACAGAGCGGGGCCGGGGACTGTGAATCTGTCACACAGCTTCATGTACAAAAGGAACAACCTGTTCCAAAGCTGCCCCCTGGTCCGGCTGCCTGGGGAACTTAACATTTCTAAAAACCCGCATTGTTTGGGGCAGCTCGCCAGCTTCCTCTGCCTCCCCCCAAAACAACCCCAGAAAGACAAAACCCAACTCTATTACCCACCAAAGATACTTGAACCAGAGCCCCACAGCTGCCAAAACCGGGTCTGCCTGATGCTGCCTCCCCAAGAGCAGGGACACCCCAGAGCAGCTGCCTCTGGGGCTTGACCCCCATGGTAAAAACCTTGCCCTCCTCTGCTTGCCACGCTGCTTCCTCTGGCTACTTCTCGGGCGTTCTGGGCCGCTTTATTTCCCTCCTTTTCTCCAGGTACATCTGCCCCTCCTGCTTGCCTTGGGAAGATTTTCTTCATCCTTTGTCTGGTTCACTGTCCTCCCTTCCCCTGTTCCCACTGGGGGCTGCCCAGATCTCTGTGTGTAAGAGACTGGTTTTGTGACCCTGGGCAAGTCACCTAACCCCAACTGCCTCAGCAAAAAAAAAAAAAAAAAAAAAAAAAAAAGCTTTTCTTTTATCAAATATTAAAATACAACATTGAACCAATCAATTGAAATCTCTCTTGTTGTTTTCACTTCTTTGTTTAGAGAGATTACAGGGATAAACAGTTCCAAACCAAAAAAGGAAAATCCTTGCTCCTTCAACACGTCCTCTCAGGACACGAGTTAGGAATTTTTTACTAGACTCTTGAAGAAATGATCATGACGCTGATCACTTAACAGTTGATTTTTTTTTCCCTGTAATAGACCCTGTTCTTTACTGTGGCAAAGTCCGTTACTCAGGTTCAAGAATCCAGCATTCTAAGATGAGTTTCAAAGGCTTGTTCGAAGGGGACTGATTATCCCATGGAATAACCCCTGGCACATCTGCTGGTGATGAATTAAGCTGGGATTTTTTTTGTTGGCTGTGAACAAAAACCTGCTGAAGCCGGAGTTCTCCAAAAGACAATTCTTTGTTCCTCATTGTGAGATTCCAGGTTGTCCGAACTTTCCCAAGGGGACAGCTAGCTGGGTGTCCTGATCTAGGTAGGGTCTAATTTTTTAGTCAAGGTTACCAGAGGCGAGGGAAGCTGGGTGGCCCAGTGGATAGAGCCCCATCTCTGAAGTCAGGATGACCTGAGTTCCAATCCTGTCTCAGACACTTAACACTTCCTGCTGTGAGACCTTGGACAAGTCACTTAACCCCAATTGCCTCAGGAAAATAAAAAATAAAAAAATAAAGATTACCAGACACAGTTGTTACCTTAGAGCATTAACATTCTTTAATTGCTGGGGCACAATCCTCTAAACCTAGGGGGCCAACCCACCTTCCTCAGCTGTAGCCGACAGTGATATTCCCCAACCACAAAGCCTTCTTCCTTCTTACATCTCGGTAAAGAAAATTTTTCCTTCCTCATTGGAGCCCAGTCTCACTTTATTAACGTCTCTACACATGACTTCTAACAAACTAAATTTTTCCCCTTTGAGAAAACATGCATTTGCCTTTGTTTGTATTTCAGTTTTTGTTTGTAATTCACTTTGTATTTTACTCACACAGCAAAGGCCTGAGCTACCCTCCTGGACAGGCAGCTTCGGTTCAGGGAGCATCAAAGGCTTAACGTTCACACACATGGTTTTTATTTTGGAAGGAAGGGCCCTATCGCCATAGAGCACAAAAGAACAAAATGGACTCCGAGAACGGCCAGGGTGGATGTACTTGGAGCTCCCCAGAGGATCAGCAAGCACTAAAATGTGGGGGGACTATGGCTCGCAAAAGGGACTCTTGTTTTCCAGAAACCTCTCCCCAAACCCATGCTCCCCTCAAGGTTGGGGACGGACACTCTGATTGTTTGCTAAATATTAGGGCCCTTAAATCAGCCCTGAACTTTGTCCCAAGCTGCTCTCTGGTGTTGGGGGACACACATGGAGAGTCTCTCTTCCAGGGACTGGCATTCTACAGCGAGTTTCCTTTTCTGGAACATTTTAACATGTTTTACGTGTCATTTTATCCGATCCCTGTGAGGCGAGTGCTGCTCACCCTCGTTTTACAGAAGAAGAAACTGAGGCAGATGAAATCAACCTCCCCAGCGTTACATGGCCAGAGAGCGTCTGAGGTAGGATCTGAATCTGGTTCTTCTGCTCTATTCACTACAACAGCAACTCTCAGGGTACAATAGAGACATACACAAACACACATGTACGTGTTGTATGTACACATGCTAAATATGCTATATGTACATGCAATATACACATATATGATATATATACCATATAAAATAATAATGTAGTATATATATACACACACACACACTCTACTAATACTACATTGTATACCATGTAGATATGCATATGTACTACTCTTTTCTTTTGCCTTTCTCTCTGTCTTTCCTTCTGTCTCTCTCTTTCTCCCCTCTCTTCTCTCTCTCTCTCTGTATAGGTATATGTGGTATGTAGTTTCTATGTGCGCACCGTGTACACACATGTAGACGTACTATATAGAGCATATGGGACATGTGCATGTGTGAAATAAATGCAAAGAAATCTCAAGGGGGGGTCACTGACAGGAACCAGTCGGGCTGGGAGAATTGGGGGGGGCTGATACTGGAGATGGCCGAGTTACATCCCTAAGGAAGCAGGGACTCCGGACGGCAGAGGCGAGCGATGCACGCTTTCCAGAAAGAGGGATCAATTAGTCATCAGGGAATGGGCTAGCAGTCTGAATGGCATGAGAGAAAGTAAGACTGGAAAGCCTAACTACTAGGCTAAGGAGGGTGGGTCTTGTGGAGAAGGGGCTGGTTTTCTTTTTTAAAAGCCGAGGGATTTCGGTCCAATTTTCTCCGTGAAAAAATGATCATCCCGTCTACCCACTGAAGAGCCTAGAATGCCGCCACAAGAGTGTAAAGCAGAAACCACTGTGTTCCCATGAGTACGGGTCTGAGAGATGCTTTAGTTCACATTTTATAGGAAAAGGAGGGAGATTGAGTGACATACAGAGGGTGGCGCAGGGCATTCTGAAGTCTGGTCAGATCTTGCCCCTCCTTAGGTGCTTTTCTTTTAAAGTAATCACTGACCACTTGGGCTCAGTTTTTCTGAAATGCAAAAATGAGTGGAAGCAATTTTCCATATTTGTTTGAGTGAATGAAGCAGGTGGGTCTGACCTGACTCACTGAGTGTTTTGCTTTTGGGCGCTAGGTGAGAAAAAAGGAGCACAGAAAGGGAGAGCATGGAGGGAGGGGTGCAGGGGACACACTTGCAGATGCCCCCATCCTTCTGTCAAGGCTTTCAGTCTTGCTAGAGGCAGGGGAGTGATGGGGAGGAGGGGGGGGCCCAGCCAGCCAGCGGCTCTACAGGGAAATCTTGCAGATCCATTTGTATTCTAAGGCGCAGTTTGCATCATTCCAAGCCCTCAGGTCTCCCGGTATTAAATGGACACAATCTTCCGTCAATGCCTTTCCTTGATCCCAGTTGTCTGGCTGATTGGGCTTCCAGAACCTAGGAACGAAGGAGGACTTTATTCCAAGGAGAGGCTGAGCCCAATTAGCCTGGTCTCCCTGTGGGCAGGCTGCTTTTCAGGACAAGTAAGACCCAGAAATCCCCAGGGGACATGACAGGGGTGGGCACAGAAGGGCTTCCAGGCAAATACTGACCTGGATGGGAAATCCTGGGGACAGACTCCTGGCCTCAGGTAATCCCCCAGTGTTCCCTCAATAAGCTCCCCCTCATCGTTCCACCATTTTGGCTTAATTGAGCTTTAAAGTTTGAGAAGCACTTCACCAATATTCTCTCCTTGGATCCTTACAAACCCTGTAAGGCAGCTGTTATGTTATATTATAGCCCCAAATGAGGGTAATAATACTACTTCCCACTCAGGACTGTTGTGAGGATTAAATCAGTCACATGCATATATACTACCCTTTTCTTTTTCCTTTTCCTTTTCCTTTCCTTTCCTTCTCTCTGTCTCTCTTCCTCCCTCCCCTCTCTCTCCTCTCTCCCTCTCTCTCTCTCTCTCTCTCTCTCTCTCTCTCTCTCTCTCTCTCTCTCTTTCCTTCTCTCTCTCTCTTTCTTCTCTCTCTCTCTCTCTCTCTCTCTCTCTCTCTCTCTGTCTCTTTCTCTGTCTCTCTGTCTCTCTCTCTCTGTTTCTGTCTCTCTGTCTCTCTGTCTCTCTGTCTCTCTCTGTTTCTGTCTCTCTGTCTCTCTCTCTGTCTCTCTGTCTCTCTCTGTCTCTCTCTCTCTCTGTCTCTGTCTCTCTCTCTCTGTCTCTCTCTCTGTCTCTGCCTCTCTCTCTCTCTCTCTCTCTCTCTCTCTCTCTCTCTCTCTCTCTCTCTCTCTCTCTCTCTCTGTCTCTCTCTCTCTCTGTCTCTCTCTGTCTCTCTCTGTCTCTGTCTCTGTCTCTCTCTCTCTCTTCTCCCCCCCCCCCCCATGCTGATACAAAAGAAGCATCAGGAACTGAAGTGATGGACTCACCATTTGTTCTCATATTGCTTATAGGGGTTCCCATCCACCCAGTGCCAGACACCCTCACTGCCCTTGTCAGTCAGGCCAATCCAATATCCATCTCCAGTTCTCCTGGAAAGAAATACCTACAGAGAAAAATAAGCAAGCTATATTTTAGATATTTTATGCAGAAGAAAACCAGGAGTTCCAGCCCCCTGCTGTGCTCTCAGGTAAGAGCTATGTTTTGTGACTGGGTAGTTCAAGACAGCCTGGATTGACCCTGGCAAATGATCAGGAAGATTCTCTTGGGGAATCAATCAACTAACAAGCATCTGATGGGATCTTACAGCTGGTAAAGCCTTAGAGCCCTTCTCATCCGTTGCAGCTGCTGGGGAAGGAATTCTTCCTTCCGGATCTGGGAAGGCGGCATCCGTGTAAGAGTCAGCCCGCAGTTCATGGAGAAGATGTTTTTCCTAAGCAGTCCATTTCCCATCAGCAGTTATCTATCCCTCAACTCTGCTTTTCTCTGTAGAAACAGAACTGATTTGCCATCCAAAGACACGTGACTTTATGGCGTTACCCAATTAAAAATGGGTTCTGAGCCCCTTCTTTATGGCCAAATGCCATCTCTTTCTTTGAACTGCTAAATCACATGATGGATAACTGTCCTTAGAAATAGACAAAACATGGCTAAATTCTCTTGGCAGGGATTTTTTTTTATTCCTGTCATAGAATAAACAAATTTTAAAATGATAATAAGAAATCAATGCATAATAACCTGTGATCAGGTTTTCCTAGGATGTCCCTTAGATTGCTTTGCATCCTGCCTCTCTGTACCTTTAATCCATTTGCTTTTCTGACTTTGGGAACAACCCACAGAAAGTCTCGTCTCCTTTTCTACCTCAAAAATAATCGCATTGCTGTTGGGCCCCATTTCCCAGTCCCTGGTTCTGTCAGCTAAGGGGCCCTGGTTCTTTCTTCCTGTCTTACCTGAGATAGCCTTTATCTTCCTGTGAATCTAAGTGATATAACAGAAAATCACTGAATTTACATCAATTTAAATTTAAATTCAAATCTTGTGTCTGACTCACCTGACCAAAACTAGTGTTCTAGTATAGATCAAAGTCCGGGCAGCTGGGGTGGGCACGGAACAATCAGTCTAGCAAAGTGGCATCTGAAGGACATTAGAGACCCTGTTGTTGTCCACAGTCCTGACATCCTCAAAGGGGTGAACCTTCTTCCCCCACATGTCTTGGCCACACATCTTGCCCAGGGGCGTGACTTTGCTACCTGTGTCCTCTATGTGGGAACATTCTCCTGACAGATATTTGGGAAAGAAGGAACCTGAGCCTTATTGGCCCAATCCCTTGTAGTTACTTTTCCTGCTAAGACATTTCTGTGTATAATTTGTTGTTATTCAGCCAATTCTACTCACATCTGACTCTTTGTGTCCCCATTTGGAGTTTTGTCCTGGAGATGGCTCCTGGAGTGGCTCGCTATTTCCTTCTCCAGCTCATCTGACAGATGAAGAAACTGAGGCAAGCAGGGCTAAGTGACTTGCTCAGGGTCACACAATTAGTAAATGTTGAGATCAGATGTGAAGTCAGGTCTTCTTGTCTCCAGACTCAGAACTCTATCTACTGAGCCACCTTATTTGTTCGGAGCTAACTCTAATTCTGCCTCTGAGGGAATTATAGCTTTAGGAGCAAGACCCAAAGAGTACTCTGAACTTGGGGTAACTGTCAAGCAGGACACCTACCCTGAGGGGGGCAATATGGGTGGGGTTACCTTCTAGAACCTTACATGGGACTCAAAAGTCTTGGGTCCAGTTTGATCCTTTAGCTAGTGGAGAACACCTACCCTGAGAGGGGCAATATAGGTGGCAATTCCTTCTAGAACCTCACATGGGACTTTCCTAGAACTCTTGGGTCTAGGTTAATCCTTTAGCTAGTGGACTCCTGAGTCTAGAAGAAGGGTGAGCTCACAGTCATTTGATACATTGATTTCTTATTATCATTTAAAAGTTATTTATTCTATGACAGGAATAAAAAAAAAAAAAGCCTGCCAAGAGAATTTAGCCATGTTTGTCTATTTCTAAGGACAGTTATCCATCATGTGATTTAGCAGTTCAAAGAAAGAGATGGTATTTGGCCATGAAGTAGGGGCTCAGAATCCATTTTTAATCGGGTGACTCCATAAAGTCACATGTCTTTGGATGGCAAATCAGTTCTGTTTCTACAGAGAAAAGCAGAGTTGAGGGATAGATAACTGCTGGCTCTTTTTATTTTTTATTTTGCTGAGGCAATTGGGGTTAAATGACTTGCCCAAGGTCACACAGCTAGGAAGTGTTAAGCATATTTTTGATATTTCCCCATTACTTTAAGTCTAAACAATCAACAAGACAATAAACCATCCCCTGATCTGTGGCGTTTGCCCATTTCTGAGATGTAAATGCTTACGCTGAAAATTTCACACAGCTCCATGCTAGCAGGCTCTGGCAGGCCCTGAACGTACGCTGCCGGAAGCCAGGGACTGCTTCCTTACTGGTTTTGTATCCCTGCCAGTGAGCACAGTGCCTGTTAATAAATGCTCATCGAATCGAACTAAAGGAACTACCCGATCTGGCCAGTTCTATGGCCGAATTAGTTCAGACCAGCCTCCTCGGGCGCTTGCAGTCGGTGAAGAAGAGATCTCTCTTGCCTCAGTGGTATTGGTGATCACAGAAAGAGCTTATTATTTGCCTAAGCGAGGCTGAGGCTGACCCTTAAGTCTATAGCCGGTGCTTCTATTTATTTCTTTTCCCTGAGGTCCGATCAGTGAAAAACAATACCTAGAAGCGAATGGTTCCAACCATTTTGGCAACCTCACGTCTTGGAGAGAATCCCCACTGCTCAACGGAAAATGTTTTCCATGACTGGCCTGTGGATTCTGGGGGGCCCAGGCCCGAGAGTCGGATCTCAGTTTTTGGTAACATTCTAGAAGGTTTAGTTAAAAGGATGGGTGATGAACATCTATTAAAGGAACCGAAGGGTCGGCAAGGTTTCAGCATATAAATCAGTGGTTTTGACTGGCTGGTACTTATCACTCTCCGGCTCCATTCATCTTGGGAGATTTAACCAGCTATACCCTGTTAAAATTAGTTCACATTTTTAATCACTGTGTGGTCTAATGTCCACTTGGATCTAGGGGATTCCCTGAGGTTTTATGGAGTTTATAACAGACAAAAAATAAAGAGTACAATCACAGTAACTCAGAGCCCCCCGGTTATAACGTTCAGAGGTAGGTCTCTGCCCTTAGAATTTGTCTCTAACTTTGGATCTCATCATTTTCAACTAGTAGCTCTCTTCTGAACTTCATCAAGCTTTCTGAGATTTCATTATCCTACAAGATCACATCAGCCCTGAGATTCACAGCTCCATATTACCCCTCGCCCCTGGAGCTCTTCCTTCCCTCTGATGCAGAGGATGGAAGATGGACAGTGGAGAGCTCCTCCCAGACCCTCTGGATAAAGAGGGCTCCCAGGGCATAATTTGGCTGGAGGACTTTGTTTTGCCCCCAGATAAGTGTCCTTCCTTTTTTTCATTTTCTTTTTATTTGTTTTCTCTTTCTCTCCCTCTGCCTCTGGCAGCTTTGAAGGAAAGAGGGAGAGAAGGGGTAAAATATATCTAATATTGTGCTTGGCACATAGTAGGTGCTTAATAAAAGACTGGTCTTATGTTTGAGACAAAAATCAAGATACAGAAAATATTTAGGTAAAAGAAGCAAACAGAATATTACAGTATCTGTAATTAGACAGGAATAAGGAAGAAAAGTTGAGCAAAGAGCAGACCTATCTTTGGAAGTTCTCTCAGTTCTTAATGAGCTCAGTATAACCAGTAATTTCTGTTTGAATTTTCTGTTCCCAGAAGTCCATAGGGGGCCAGTTACCCAACTTGATCTCTACTTTGTCTGTTGGGGCTCAGTACTCCTTTCATTTTCTCCCTTGGATCACTCCTTTCAGTTTCTTTTGTTACTAATTTTTTTCACATCACTAATTCTTTCCTTCTCATTAATTCTTGGTTGGGCTGGGAAGAGAGGCCTGTCCTTCATTACTACTGCTCAACTCTTAAGGGCTTCACTCTTTCCTCTTAGTTTGCCTCAAAGAGAGTGTGTGTCTTCTCAAGAACTCCTGGGACATGATTCAAGCCTGCCTTCTAGATCAGAGATCATTATCGTTCCCAAATTGTCTCAGGGCTAAGAGGCGAATCACTGTCCTTCTGAAATAGAAATCCTAGGATGCCAGTGAATTCTCAAATTCATGATGGGAAAACCCCACAAAAACCAAAGCAGATTTTGCCAGATTACATTTCCTTTTCTTACAGGTTTATTAAACAGAATGAATTCCACTTCCCATCTCGCTTCCCTCTGTCTCTGTCTTGTTCCCTCCCTCTTCTCCCTCTTCTCCCCTGTCTTTCCTCTCTGTCTCTTGGATAGTTATGCAGAGGATGTCAGGTACTGTTTGTTCTTTGGGTAGAATTGGGAGATATAACACATTTAAAAAAATATAACACAAATAGTATTCCTATATGGTTTTCTAAGTTAATATGCACCATGGACTAGTCATATATGGTGAGATGGACCTCACTGATGTTTAGATTTATTCTGTTTGATCAGTAGAACCAGAAGCAAAAGCAGAGGTTTCCAGGGAGAGAATTTAGAATTCTGGGAAACATAGACTGCCCAACAAGGAGAGCAACAAGTGGAATGGATTATTGCTCAAATAATGGGTCTCAGGCAATGTTCAGACAAAGTCCGAGTGATCTCTGTCAAGTAGTTAGGGCACGGACTCTTCATCCTTTATGTACTCTAGATCCTTTGGTAAGCCTCTGGACTCTTTCTCAGAATAATGCTTTTGAATCTACAAAATAAAATACCTAGGATTGCAAAGGGAACCGATTCAATGGAAATAACATTGCAGTTACTTACACCATTTGTATTTTACAAATGTCTCATTCCCTCCTTATAACAACCTGGGAGGAAGGTGCTATGATTATCTCTATTTTACATATGAGGAAACTGAGCCCTAGAGAGATAAAATCAATTGTCCAGGTTCACACAGCTAGGAAGTATCTGAGGTGGTATTTGAACATGGTAGGAAAAGAACCCCATCACAGGTGATATAATTATCATTGTATAAGTTCAATTCAACTCCTTGACTCTGTCCTTTCTTGGACACAATAACGTGTAAAGGACACACTCTAATATGAAAGAAGACTTTGCTCCTATCTCCCCTTCTTCTCTTCCTCTCTCACAGCCTCTATTTCTGTGTGTTTCTGGGTGTGTGCTTGCCCCACAGACCTGTTCTTCCTTGGAGGTCACCGAAGTCAGGTTGGAGTTCTTAGACAAGCAGGACTGTTGAGCCTCTGCCCAGGGCTTTTTGTCACTGGAAAAATAGTAGATATTCCCATTATGCAACTTCCAGCCTTCAGAAATGAGGGTGACGATGGTCCCTTAGTAGATGGGGAAAGACAACATGTGAATAGGGAGGGGCTGCAGATCCCTCCAACCCAAAGGTTCTGAATCTGTTTATGTCATGGGTGGTGAAGCCTTTTCACAATCATGTCTTCAGATGCATAAAGTAAAAATATAAGGTGCCCAAGGAAAGTAATTCTATTGAAATGCACTGATCAATTTTTTTCAAAAGTTCCCAGATCCCAAATTTTGAACCTCTATAAGATGACTGATGGGAAGAGTCGAGAAGGAGGAAACCTATGGGACTAAGAGGAGTTCTCCTCTGTCCCTCAATTTTCTATATGTGCAGAGGCCTCTATAAAGCTCTGGAAATTCTTGTACACCTGCATGAGACCTGCGTTTCTCCAGAGGTGTCATGATTCTATGAGATGTGGCTAAAGGACCTCTCTCTCTCTATATATATATTATATACACATATATATGTGTGTGTGTGTGTGTGTGTGTGTGTGTGTGTGTGTGTGTGTGTGTGTGTGTATATATATACGTATATATATATACACACACACACACACACACACATATACACCACACACACACACATACACACATACTATAGTAGCCAAAAGGGGCTTGGGGACCCAGAATTATTACAGAATTTGAGCTCTCAGAAACAGAAAGGAAGAGCCTCCTAGAGGAGGATTGTACACTTGGAGTTTGCTTTTGGGACAATGTCAGTGGCAGCTCCAAACTCTCAGTCCAGAGGTCGCATCAGGCTGAGCCCCTACAGTTTGAGTAGGGTTCAATACCACACATATTTTGGCCAATTAGAGCCTGGCCGGACAACAACTGCTTAGGGGTCATTTGAACTGGTTTTCTGATGTCTTTCCCTGAAAAGTCAACATTCTGAGTGAAAAACTAGGAAATATCCAGGGCCACTTAACATGGGAGATTTATAAAATATCATGGTAGTGTGGACTCGCAGTGAATGAGAAAATTCAACGCTGGTCACAGATGGGAAAGACAAGAGAAGTCCACATAGAGCTGAGGTCAAGCTGTCAGATGTACTGAGGTTTAATAATCCCAGAGAAAGACACATGTGGACAGACAAGTGGTCTGAGGACAGCAGATAGGAGGCAGGAAGCTGGATCTCTTGTTAAAGAACTTAATATTATTGGCAAGTTGGTGAGGGTGGATCGCCCATGGGGACCAGCCAATCTCAAGACACTCTGGCATGGAAAAAACTAAACTATCTCACCGGGCAAGATATGATCAGTGTTACTGTTACTGGATTTATGTCCTACCCCCAGAAGAGTCTGCTTCAGCCCGTGATAGGATTCCCCTAGGGCCCAGCTTGCCCAACTCACGGTATTGATGTTGAAGCGCCTGATAGGAAGCATTGAGTTTCTCCAAATGGCTCTTTTCCATTTCCACAGCCAACCTGGTGGAGTTGTCAGTGCAGGGCACCAGTTTCCCATGTAGCCATAGACATGTATTTTCCCACGAGTCTAGACATTGTACACAAACAGGCGAGATGGGGAAGGCTCAAGGCAGGCTCCCGAGACCGCCTTTTAATTTCTAAGAAAAGTCAGAAAGGGAAGACTAGGATCTAAGTCAAGGGCTCATTGGCTAGTTGTTGATGATCATGGGAACACGAGAGCTTAGGTTTAGATCGGAAAGAAATCTCAGAGGCCATCTGAAGTACAAAGCCCTCATTTTACAGAACTGAGACCAAAGAAAGTTAAGTGATCGACCTAAAATCACACAAACAATATGTAGCAGAGACTGGATTTGAACTTGGGATGTCAGACTAAATCCAGCTCTCTTTCCATTACACAAGACTGTAATGGTGACTATGTTACTATTGGAGAGATGATAATCATCTCTAATATTTTGAAAATGGCAACAACTATCTCTATATAATATACATAGTATATATATATATATATGTAACGTGTTTTATATATATATATATAATATGATATATACATATATCTTTATATAAATATATATTTATATATTATTTATACACACATATGTATATGTATATACATATATATGTACATATACACATACAATATATATCTTTATATTCATATCTATATCTCTCTATATAATATGTACTATATATATGTGTGTGTGTGTGTGTGTGTGTTAGAAGAACTATCCTGGATCCTTGTCAGTCATTTGGAGGTGTCATTGGTCAGGTATTTCCTCTTGGATTCTATTTTCTTCCTGTCTGACCAGGACCAGAGATTTGAAGCCCAGACCCCCGGGGGGACTTACATAGAATCACCGTAGCTGTCAAGGAAGCCACCAGCATCAGAGCAAAGAGGAGGAGGACGGCATAAAGAATCCTGAGATTCTTGTAGGCTGGCTGGGTCTCTGCCTTTGGCTCTGTGTTGGGGGAGCAAAGGAAAGTGTTCATGAGAAGCCCTGGGGAAATGGCTTCCAGAGTCAGACTCTGTTGCTCCTGGAGCCGACCGGATCCTGGCTGACCTTTATGGAGAAGACTGAAGGGAGACCAAGAGTTATATCAGCTTTCCGAGTCTGTTTTCCGTTTCCTCTGCTTTCAGCCTTGTCCTTTTTTACTTTTCCTCACTACCCTCCCCATGATATCTTCCTTCCTCTCTGTCTCTCTCCCCCTCTTTCTTACATATGTGTTCATTTATGCAAACCTGATTATTTTTGGAGAGACAATCTGTCTGCAGTGGCCACACGAGCCCCGTCTAAATGCAAAAACTCATTTCTGATCATTAAAAATTGGCCATTATGACTTCTAATAACAACAGTGAACATTTCTAGAATGCTTTAAAGTTTGTAAAGTGCTTTATACATTGTACCTCATTTGATCCCCATAATTGTCCTGGGGAGTGTTATTATCCCCCTTTTTATAGATGAGGAAACTGAGGCGTAAGTGACACAGAGTTAATAAGTGAGCCAAGCTGGCTGCTTGAATGGGAGACAGATGAACTTGACAAAAACCCTGAATTTTGCACCTTTCAAAAATCCTAGAAAGTAGATTGCACAGGAGGTGAGCCAGAAGATCTAGAACAATAAAAGAGGGACCACCAGCAAAGCTAGTTCTAGAATCAGCTTGCAGTAGCCTTCCAACAGGATCAAATATGGTTAGGAAATGTATAGAGAGATGGGCGAAGAGCATATACAGCCTGCAGAACTTTTCATCCTGCGGCAGCAAGAACAGACTGAGGATGCTTCAGGATGATGAGAAAGCCCTTGGGGAGACCTTCAAGGTTCTGGGGAGTGGTGAGTAGCAGCTTTCACTCAGAAATGGGTCTGCAGGTTCTAAGGTCAATCTATCCTGAGATGTTCCCAAGGACATTAAAGATTCAGCTTTCCAAATCTCAAAGATCAGGTGAGAAAGGAGACCTCCCAACTAGCATTGGGAGGAGTAAATCAGCACAGGTTGCCAGGTGGCCCAGGTCCAACCACACAGAGTCGGCCTCAGCCAAAATTTCAGAAGAGGGAAGATTCGAGCTCTAGAACAAAGCCCCAAATTAGGAAGGAAAGGTGGAGAGAGAAATAATTCAAAGCAAATGGTGACCAGGATCCAAAATTATTGTGGACGTAGAGATCCTCCCAAAGAGGAGTAATTCCCTAAGAAACACAGAGACTCCAATAAAAACATATATATTTTCCACAAAGACTATACGAATACCTAGAAAAAATAGAGCAAGAGACAAAAAAGGGATAAAAGCTCTGGAGGAAAGATTAGGAAAAGGAATAAGTAGAAAAGAAAAATAAACAAAATTACTTAAGAAATGGGTTCCTGGGCAACTAAAGGATTCCATAGTACACAGACCACTGAAGTTGAAACTAGAAAGACCTGAGTTCTAATCCAGATTCATACACTTATTAGCTCTGTGATCCTAAATTACTTAGCATGTTTCAGCCTCAGTCTCCTTAACTGTGAAAGGGGGATACGAACAGCTCTTAGCACCCAGGATTGTTATGAAGGTCAAATGAAAAGGAAGGAATAGGGAACACACAAATATGGAAAACAGGAAGGGGGGGGGGTGAGGCAGAACTTATTTCTCCTATTTAAAAGAATACACAAGCATGGAGGAAGGAGTGGAGGGAGTGAACATCATGAGGACCTTAACTGAAGTGGACCAAGGAATCCCAAACAAAATTAACTAGTGAAAGGAGAAAAGATGATGAGAGTTTAAGCAGGTGACTCATGTGGCCTAAAAGGGGAATAATTGAGCAAACTTTGGTATATGAATGCAATAGAATATTAATTATGAAATGATAAAAAATACAATGTCAAAGAATCCTGTGAATTGATACAGAGTGAAGTGAGCAGATCCTGGAGGGTGATTTACACAAGATAAGCAACATCATAAACAATTTGAGAAGATTAAATGTAATATTTTATTTTTCCTCCAGGTACATGTGAAAACAATTTTAACATTCTTTTTCTTTCTTCAAATTTTGAGTTCCAAATTCTCTTCCTCCCTC
This sequence comes from Sminthopsis crassicaudata, assembly GCF_048593235.1. NCBI lineage: Eukaryota > Metazoa > Chordata > Mammalia > Dasyuromorphia > Dasyuridae > Sminthopsis > Sminthopsis crassicaudata. The sequence goes on from NC_133618.1 coordinate 28,841,778, forward strand.
TCCTCATACTGAGAAGGCAAGCATTTTGACATAGATTATATATGGGTAGTCATGCAAAATACATATCCATGTAAGTCATTCTAAAAGAAAACACAGAGAAAACGCTCCCAAAATAAAGTAAAGGAAAAAGCATCTTTGGTCTATATTCAGGATTCACCAGTTCTTTTTCTGCATATTTTTTCCCCTGAGGCTGGGGTTAAGTGACTTGCCCAGGGTCACACAGCTAGGAAGTGTTAAGTGTCTGAGACCAGATTTGAACTCAGGTCCTCCTGAATTCAAGGCTGGTGCTCTATCCACTGCGCCACCTAGCTGCCCCCTACTTCTTTTTCTGGAGATGGACATCACTTTTCATCATAAATCCTTCAGTATTGTCTTAGATGATTGTATTTCTGAGAATAGTGAGATTATTTACAACATTTCATCCTACAATATTGCTGTTTCTGTGTATGATATTAAAAAACTTGAGAGGTTCAACAACTCTGATCAATATAATGATTAACTGTATCTCTGGAAAGCCCATCATAAAGCATGTACCCACTTAAAGATGATGGACATGAGATGCAATATATATATATGTATATATGTATATATGGATGTATACGTATATATATACACACATATACATATGTATAGTATGTGTGTATATGTGTATACATACCATATAGATTCATTTTGCTTGGTTATGTTATCTGTTATGATATTTTTTCTTTTGATGTCATAGTTCTTAATTGAGGGTACCAAGGAAAAGGGGTTATTAATAGTGATACTCCCTCTCCCCAAAAAGACTGACATTGAAACATTTTTTTTTAAATGCACAGAAGAGACCAGAAGGCAGCTCCGAAGGAAGCCTAGCCAAGCAGGACCATTTTGAAAGTAACATATAGAATTCCTTATATGCTGTTTTAAAAGCAAGTGCTATAAATTAGAGATTCATAATTCATAAGAATTCTCTTTTTGTGTTCTCTGTATATGGAAACACTTTTTTTTAGGATTTCAGTTAAGAATGAAACAAAAGAAAAACCCAGGCATTGTGATAATGCTGCTTTTACAGAATCGCAGTCACATAATTTGAGAGGTCATAATGCAAATACAGTCAGGTAACATAACATAGTGGATAGAATGCCATTTTAAGAGATTTTTTCTTTTTAAAAAATTTATGTATTTTTAATACACACTGCTTTATGAATCATGTTGGGAGAGAAAAATCAGAGCAAAAGGGAAAAACCATGGGAGAGACAAAGCAGAGAAAAGAAGTGTTGGTTTATACTTAATTTCCTCAGTTATTTTTTTCTGGATGCAGATGGCATTTTTTGTCCAAAGTTTACTGGATTGCTTTGAATCACTGAACTACTGAGAAGAATCAAGTCTTTCATAGTTAATCATTGCACGTTCTTGCTGTTACTATGTACAATGTATTCCTATTTCACTTGTTTCACTTAGCTTCAGTTCATGTAAATCTTTCCAGACCTTTCTAAAATCAGCTTCTTCATCATTTTTTTTGGTAGAACAATCATATTCCAGCTTCTTCAGCCATTCCCCAGTTGATGGGCATCTGCTCATTTCCCAATTCTTCGCTGCCATAAAAAGAGCTGCTATCAACATGTGGATCCTCTTCCTTCCTTCATTATTTCCTTGGAATACAGACCCAGTAATGGCACTGCTGGGTCAAAGGGTAGACACAGTTTTATAGCCCTTTGGGCATAATTCCAGATTGCTCTCCAGATCAGTTCACAACTCTACCAATAATGCATTAGTATCCCAGTTTTCCCACTTCCCCACCAACATTCATCACTATCTTTTCCTGTCATCTTAGTCAATCTAAGAAGTATGAGGTAATACCTGAGACTTGTTTTACTTTGCATTTCTCTAATCAATAGTGATTTAAAGCATTTTTTCATATGATTATAGATGGCTTTAATTTCATCATCTGAAAATTGTCTATATATTTTGGCCACTTATCAATTGGGGAATTGTTTCTGTGATTTGTTGTTTGACCCTCTCATTTTTAGAATTAGATTATTTAATTTCCCATTGGTTTTTGCTATATTTCTCCCTGCCCCTTTATTGCATATAATTTTTATTGCATTGTGGTCTGAAAAGGAAGCATTTATTATTTCTACCTTTCTTTTGATTGTGACCCTAATATAGGGTCAATTTTTGTATAGATGCCATGTATTGCCAAGACCTCTCCAGAGATCTATCACATCTAGGTTTTCTAGGATTTTATTAACCTGCCAAGTTTCTTTCTTGCTCATTTTATGGTTAGAATGTGAGTGGGACAAATTGGCCCATTCAACGGCATGCTGCTTTCAGGAAAAATTATAGAAACAAGAGAGCCATGGCTCATCCCTAATTCTTTCTATGATGAGAGTTTTTGTTTGCTCATTTTTCCAGCTTATTTCATGACCTTTAAGACTCATCTTTGCTCCTGGGACATAGGGGGCACTGTCTCAAGTTTTTTGCACCAGGACCCAGAGGTCTTGACCTCTAGCTTGCTGTGCTGGGGCCTGGAGGCCTCACAGGTGGCCTACAATGCTGTTGGATTGCTGAGCTGGGGCATAAGGCCTTGGTTGAGTATCTGTCCTGGGGCTAGGAGCTTCCCACCAGCTTCTCAGGACATTATCTTCACTGGAGGCTCTCTTTTTATCCAAATAAGACAGACCTTTCCTGTCTGTCTAAATTATTTTGGGCTGAAAATTATTTAACCCAGATTGAGGGAGGGGGTGGTCAGAAACCAAACAGTAATGAGGAGAGACAGGATAAAAAGAGAAAAAAGGATGAACAGGAGAGAAAATAAGATGAAGGAAATATACAGCTGGTAATCATAACTGTAAATGTGAATGGGATGAACTCTCCCATAAAACAGAAGTGGTTAGCTGAGTGGATTAAAAACAAGAATCCTATAATAGTTGTTTACAAGAAGCACATTTGAAACAAAACAGAATCCTACAATATGTTATTTATAAGAAATACTTTTGAAATGGAGAAATATACATAAACTAAAGGTAAAAGATGGAGGAGAATATATTATGTTTCAGTTGAAGTAAAAAATCAAAACAAAACAATCAGGGGTAATCATCCTGATCTCAGATAAAGCAAAAGTAAAGATAAATCTAATCAAGAGAGAAAAAAGGGGAGGAAACTGAATTTTGCTAAAAACGTACCATTGACAATGAACTAATATTAATACCAAACATAACTATATCAATTTTCTAAAGGAGAAGTTAAATGAATTATAAGATGAAAGTTAAGTGGTGAATAGAATTTTAGAATTTCAGGAAATTTAGTTATAATATACTTCTGCACAAAATTGAATGAGAATAGAAATGAATATACCTTTTTCTCAGTGGCATATAGCATTTAGCAGAAAAAATGAACATATATTAGGGCATAAACCCCTCAAAATCAAATTCAGAAAGGCATAAATATTAAAACTACCTTTTTCAGATCATGATGCAATAGGAATGGCATTTTAAAAGGCTATGGGAAGATAGATTAAAATTAATTGGAAACTAAATAATCTAATCCTAAAGAATGATTGGGTCCAAGAACATGATAATTGTGTTGCATATTTGAAAGGAATAGTATATTTTACATAATTGATTTGCAGTTTTATGTGCCATCATCTTTCTGTTGTATTATGAAATAGGAATGCATGTTTTATTCCATAAATTAAAAATAAAATAAAAAATTTAAAAAAGAAACTAAACAAGCCATTAATGAACTCCTGTAGAAAAAAAATCCCTAAATCCAGATGGATTCACAAGTGAATTCTAACAAGCATTTAAAGAACAATTAACTCCAAACTACATAAATTATTTGTGAAAATAGGTGAAATTTCTTTTATGACACAAATATAATCCTGATACTAAAACTAGGGTAAACCAAAATAGAGAAAGAAAACCACATATAAATTTCCCTAATGAATATTAATACAAATTTCTTATTAATTTATTAATTTTATTTTTACAGTATTTTTTCCAATTAAGCATGTAGTTTTCAACATTCATTTTTGTAAGATTTTGAGTTCCATTTTTTCCCTTTTTTTTTCATTCCCTTTTCAAGACTGCAAGCAATCTGATGTAGATTATACATGTACAATCATGTTAAACATTTCTATTTAGTCATGTTGTGAAAGAAAAAAATAGAATAAAAGAAAAAAACTATGAGAAAAAAACAAATAAAAACAATTGAAGTATGCTCAGTTTGCATTCAGTCTCCATAGTCCTCTCTCTGGATGTGTATGTCATTTTCTATCACAAATATTTTGGAACTGCCTTGGATTACTGCATTGGTGAGAAGAGATAAGTCCATTATAGTTTATCCTCATACAGTATTGTTGTTACTGTGTACAATGTTTTCCTGATTCTGCTTACTTCATTCAGCATGAGTTCAGTTTAAGTTCAAGCATTATCTGTAATAGGATCAAGGTTATAGGAAGGATCCCCATTATCACCACAATCTTCAATATTGTACTAGAAATGTTAGCTAGAGCAATAAGGGAAGTAAAAGAAATCGAAGGAATTGGAATAGACAAAACTTTCAGTCTTTACAGATAATATGACTGTATGCTTAAAGAATTCCAGAGAATTATCTAAAAACTAGTTGATGCAATCAACAACTTTGGCAAAGTTGCAGAACATAAAATAAATCTGTTCTTTATATTACCAACAAAGTTCAGTTACATGAGATTGAAAAGAAATATCTTTTAAAATAACTATAGGCAATATAAAATATTTAGGAGTCTATTTGCTAAGACAAACTAAAGAACTTTATGGACACAATTGCAAAACACTTTTCACAGAAAAAAAGTCAGATCTAAATAATTGGACAAATATTAATTGCTAGTGGATAGACCAACCCAATATAAAAAAGTTGACAATTCTATTTAAATTAATTTCTTATTTGTTGCCATACCAATCAAACTATCAAAAATGACTTTATAGAGCTAGAAAAATCATAGCAAAATTCATCTGGAAGAATAAAAGGTAAAAAATATCAAAGGAATTAATGAAAACAAATGTGAAAGAAGGTAGCCTACGTTTAATACTAGAACTGTATTATTAAAGTTATAATCATCAAAATGTAAGATTCTGGCTAAAAATAGTGATGAATCAGTAGAATAGAACAGGTGCACAAGACTCAGTAGTAAATGAGCATTGTATTCTAGTGTTTGATAAATTAAAAGACCCCAGCTTGGGGGATAAAAGCTCATTATTTGACAAAAAATTGGTAAGAACTGGAAAACAATTTAGACTATATACATATATAATATATTAATATAACGTAATGTAATATATATATATATATATATATATATACACACAGAGAATTGATTTAAATTTATAAGAATATAATGCATTCTTCAATTGATAAATGGTCAAAGGATTTGAATAGATTGTTTTTAAGTGGAGAAATCAAAGCTACCTAATAATCATATGAAAAAATGTTCTAAATCACTATTAATTAGAATAATGCAAAGCAATTCTGAAGTTAATCTCACAGATTAGATTGGTTAATATGACAGAAAAGGAAAATAAATGCTGGAGGGGATCTGGAAAAATTAGGACTTTGATACACTGTTTATTAAGAATGTATAATATACATGAAACTTGTGTTGGTGAGTGGGTGAACAGGAGAAAGCCAGTATAAATTTAGTGTGATTTGGGAAGCAAAGCTCTTGTGTCCATTGAGGACGATGAGGAAGGAAATATACCAAGTGAGAAAGAATCCAGGATTTAAATGTCAGTGTCCTGAGTGTGAATCCTAGCCACACTATTTGTTACCTGAGAAATATTGGGACAAGACATTTCACGTCCCTAGATCTCTATCTGTAAAATGAGGGTTTGTGACTAGATTAGGAGGCTCTTAAGCTAACTGCTCTAGGGAGCAAATAAGATTTCAGAGAGTCTATGAATTTGATTCAGAAAAATTAATTTGGCCATTAAGTATTTCCTTTAATCATAAATATAATCAAGAAGACATGATTTTGAGAAGAATTCATAGGCTGTATTGGCTAAGAAATAGACTAGTTGATCAGTGGCATAGGTTAGGTTCACAGGGCAAGATAGTGAATAAAAATAGCAATCTAATCTTTGACAAACCCAAAGATCCCAAATTTTGGGATAAGAATTCATTATTTGACAAAAACTGCTGGGAAAACTGGAAATTAGTATGGCAGAAACTAGGCATGGACCCACATTTAACACCACATACTAAGATTAGATCAAAATGGGTCCAAGATTTAGGCATAAAGAATGAAGTCATAAATAAATTGGAGGAACATGGGATGGTTTACCTCTCAGACTTGTGGAGGAGGAAGGAGTTTGTGTCCAAGGGAGAACTAGAGACCATTATTGATCACAAAATAGAACATTTTGATTACACCAAATTAAAAAGTTTCTGCACAAACAAAACTAATGCAAACAAGATTAGAAGGGAAGTAACAAATTGGGAAAACATTTTTACAGTTAAAGATTCTGATAAAGGCCTCATCTCCAAAATATACAGAGAATTGACTTTAATTTATAAGAAATCAAGCCATTCTCCAATTGATAAATGGTCAAAGGATATGAACAGACAATTTTCAGATGATGAAATTAAAACTATTTCCACTCATATGAAAGAGTGTTCCAAATCACTATTGATCAGAGAAATGCAAATTAAGACAACTCTGAGGTATCATTACACACCTGTCAGATTGGCTAAGATGACAGGAACAAATAACGATGAATGTTGGAGGGGCTGTGGGAAAACTGGGACACTGATGCATTGTTGGTGGAGTTGTGAAAGAATCCAACCATTCTGGAGAGCAATCTGGAATTATGCCCAAAAAGTTATCAAAATGTGCATACCCTTTGACCCAGCCATACTACTACTGGGCTTATACCCCAAGGAACTACTAAACAAGGGAAAGGGACCTGTATGTGCCAAAATGTTTGTGGCAGCCCTTTTCATAGTGGCTAGCAGCTGGAAGATGAATGGATGTCCATCAATTGGAGAATGGTTGGGTAAACTATGGTATATGAATGTTATGGAATATTATTGTTCTATAAGAAATGACCAACAGGAGAAATACAGAGAGGCTTGGAGAGACTTACATCAACTGATGCTGAGTGAAACGAGCAGAACCAGAAGATCATTATACACTTTAACAATGATACTGTACGAGGATGTATGCTGATGGAAGTGGATTTCTTCAACATAGAGAAGAGCTAATCCAATTCCAATTGATTAATGATGGACAGAACCAGCTACATCCAGAAAAGGAACACTGGGAAATGAATGTAAACTGTTATTTTTACCTTCTAAATCCAATTCTTCCTGTGCAACAAAAAATTCGGTTCTACACACATATATTGTATCTAGAATATACTGTAATATATTTAATATATATAAGACTGCTTGCCATCTGGGGGAGGGGGTTGGGGGAGGAAGGGAAAAAATCTGAATAGAAGTAAGTGCAAGGGATAATGTTGTAAAAAATTACCCATGCATATGTACTGTCAAAAAAATGTTATAATTATAAAATTAAATTAAAAAAAAAAGAATTCATAGGCTGCCAAAGGAGTTACAAAACTTTTTTACACAAAAAAGGTTTAGAACTTCTGGTCTATACCACATAGAGTAATCCAATGGACAGTTTCAGTGGATGCTGGGAAGACCTTTTTGAATTGATTCACTGTGAATGAGAAAAATCAGGAGCACAGTTTATACAGTAATAACAAACTTAAAGAGAAAAACAACTCTGAAGGATTTTAGAATACTGATTGATTCAATGATAAACCACAAGTCTGAAAGAATTAAGGGGAAACATGCTATTCACTTCTTGACAAAGAGACAAAATAGATTTAAAATGCAGAAAGAAATGTACATTTTTAAATAAGGCCAATGTAGGAATTTGTGTTATCAGATCTTGTAGATATGTAATCTAAATATATGGAATTCCTCTAAAATGAGGATTCTTTAAAAAGTTTATTTCAGAGAAAGAATTGATGTTTAAATGCAGACTGAAGCATACTATTTTTCTCTTAAAGATATTCCTTCCTTTCCTTCCTCCCTTCCTCCTTCCCTTCTTCCCTTCCCTCCTTTCTTTTCTCCCTCCTTTCCTCTCTCCTTCTTTCCTTTTTTCTTTTCTTTTCCTTCCTTCCCTTTTTCCTTCCCTCTTTCCTTCCCTCCTTCTCTCCTTTCTTTTCCCTCATTCCCTCCTTTCTTTTCCCTCCTTCCCTTTCTTTTCCCTCCCTCTATCCCCTTGTTCCTTCCTTCCTTCCTTCCTTCCTTCCTTCCTTCCTTCCTTCCTTCCTTCCTTCCTTCCTTCCTTCCTTCCTTCCTTCCTTCCTTCCTTCCTTCCTTCCTTCCTTCCTTCCTTCCTTCCTTCCTTCCTTCCTTCTTTCTTTTCTTCCCACAAATGTAAAAAAAAATCTTTACATGGAATTAGGGGAAAATCAAATATTGCTTAAAATTGTTTAATGGAGAAAGCAAATTAATTTTAAAATACCTGCTTTTTGAAAAAAATATTTAAAAAATAAAGTGCTGGGGAAGGGGTGGAGGACTTGTGTTAGAGAATCTTTAGGCTTCCTTCACACTCTTTGGGGATGCTAACAGCTATCATTTAAATAGTTCTTACAGCATATAATTTCATTTGATCATGATGACTATAAAGTCATTACTACAAACATTATACAATGAGGTAGATTTGAACCCACATCATCCTAACAGTCCAATTCTGGCTCATTTGATTCACTAACTGACACAATAAATAAATAGGTAAGATAAGAAGAGATAGCCTCAGATCCTTCTTAGTTGTGTGACACCATACAAGTCAATTAACCTCTGTTTGCTTCAGTTTCCTCAACTGCAAAATGGGTAGAATAACAATGTCAACCTTGTAAGGTTGTTATCAGGATCAAATGATATAATACTTGTAGAAAAATTCTTAGCACAATACTTGGCACATAGTAGACACTATATAAATGCTCCTTCCCTTTTTCCCTTCTTTCATTTTATAACCTAGTCTTGTCACTGCCAGGAATTTTAAATATTCTTTGATTTCTCCTGAAGGTGATCAGCATTCAGTAAGTGCTTACTAAAGGCAGTGTGCTAGATGCTGGGGAAATGGAAACAAAATTAATTTTTACTTAATGTCACTCAGTTAAGGCAGATTCCATTTATCCTGGAAGTTCTTTGAGGATTTCTCCCCAGTTTGTTTGTTAGTCACCATCTGTCTTGGACCATTGGATACGATGTCTATACCAAGCACTAGGGGTAGACAGGAAAGTAAAAACACCAGATTTTGTTCCTTTTCTTCTTCTCTTATAGGACCTTTGGGTATGAAGAGCCTTGGGTGAGAGCTCAGGAGATGGAACTTTAGTCCAAATAGTAAAATGAAATTCACGGTTTGCAGAGAAATTAAAGCAAAGAGGAGGAAAAAGAGCTCAGAGCTTCCCATACTCACCCGGTGACTTCAATGGTGGTGTTCTCATATGAAAGTTCATATAGATGTTCTCAGTGTCCATGGTCTTGACTTTCACAGTGTCAGATGCAAACTTTAGGCTTTTAAACCCTCTAAGCTTAGTGGGAGGAAAAAGTGGAAGTTTGTACTTTGGCTTGGCTAAAAATACTCCAACCACAGAGGATGTGTGTAAAAATGCACATTTATCTGTGGTCTCGTGGCCATCCAGTAAATATCAAATCAGATCAGAAAGAAAATGGTCAGCATTATTTCAAAACATCTGGTAAAACTGGATATGGGAAGCCATGACTGCCTCTTCTATGCTGCTCTAGGGCTGGAAGATATATGACATTTTCTCTGGACCACATAGAGCCAGAAAAGTGAGTAAGGGAAAAACCCTGTATTTGAACCTTTCAGGATGGGGCTGGACCAGCTTCTTGAAGAGTAGTCGCTAAGTAAGGGACAGGGGATGCTCTCAGACCTGAGCTACTAATCTTCCTTTTAATCCCTATAAAGCTCTCCATCAAGGGCATGGATACTCCCAATAAAGTAATAATTTATCAAAATGATTATGCCATTATTTCCTTGAGATTACTGTCTTCCAAGCTTTGTACGTGCTAGAAGGACTATTCACTCACATGGTAGCTCCCAGTACATTTACTGCATGGAATCACAAGTAAAAATGTTATGAGCACTCTCTAGTGGCTGACCCAGCTACTCATAGAAAGGTCCCACATCTCAATTTTCCAGCATCCATTTCCTCTCTTGTTTAAACTGGTTTCACCAATAACTATTTACTCTATTTGTCGATTCCTTTTTCTCCCATCTTTTCTAGGAATTTGTCCTATCAGATAATTCCTCTTTCATTCTCAGTATCTCCTTATCTCTGTTTGCTCTGCCTACAAACACAGGTCTACTCAGATTTTTCCTGGACTCTTCAAATTATCTTCTATCTTTTTTTCCTTTTACTATCAAACTCCTAGAATAAGTTATTGAAAATTTTAGTTCCCTCACCCTCCACTCACTTCTCTATTGCTTGAAATTTCACTTCCTGCCCTACCTTTCAGTAGAAAATTGTTTTATCTGAGGTTGGCAATGATCTTTTTAAAAAAAACCTTTAATTTTATATAATCTTCATTTCCCAATACATCTCTTTCCCTTCTCCCACCCAGAAAATAATCTTCATAACAAAGAATAAAAAAGAGGGGAAGAATCAATTTAGCAAAGATAACATTAGAATCAAACACATCTAAAATTTCCACATACAGAGGAAATGTTCCACCTTTGCAAGGGAATAGGAAGATACATGCCTTTTCATATCTTTTTTGGAAGTGGTGAACTTAGACATAATTTAGCAGAATTCAGTTTTGATTATTCTTTCAATGATATTTTCCCCAGTTATTATGTGTGTTGCCTTCCTGGTTTTCTTTATTTTGCATCAGTTCATATAAATCCTCCCATTCACATTCATAATTTTATAATGTATCATATTATTTATTTTATATTTATTATTCATTATTATATTCTATAATTATTCTATATTATTATTTATTATAATATTTTTACATTTATATACCACTGTTTGTTGAGCAATTCTCCAAACTGTTGAGCATCTACTTTTTAAATATTTCTTTGCTACTATAAAATTACTATTTTAAGCACTTTGGTTTCTAGTTGCCTTTCCACTTTTTATCATTGGTTTCTTTGAAGTAAATACCTGGCCATAGAATTACTGGGTTAAAGGGTTAAATGGAGTTTTTGTTCACTTTGAACAATTCCAAATTGCTTTCAAGAAGAATGGGACCAATTCATCCCATCAATGGTATATCTGTGTGCCTGTTTTCCCATTAATGGACAGCTAGGTGGTACAGTGCTTAGGCTGTTGCACCGGTCTGGAGTCAAGAAAACCCATCTTCATGAGTTCAAATCTGGGAGAATCAGTGTCAAAGAAAAGAAGTAGAAAGTGTTCAAGAGAAGGGAGTGACTGGCAATACCAAAAAATACAAAGTAGACAAGGGAAAAAAGTCTAAAAAAAAGCTATGAAATTTATTAGTAAAAACACTGCTAGAGGGATCATGGAAGGTTGTAGTTCAGTCATCTCTGACTTTTCCCAACCCTATTTGGGATTTTCTTGGCAGAGATACTGCAATGATTTGCTACTTCCTTCTCCAGGAATGAGTCTCCTCATTTTACAGATAAGGAAACTGAGGCAAACTAGGTTAAGTGAAATGCTCAAAGTCACATAGCTAGTAAGTGTCTGAAATTAGATTTGATCTCAGGACTTCTTAACTCCAAGCTTGGCACTTTATCCACTAGTCATTCAGCTGCTATGTGTTAAGAAGAATGATCTGTAATAAACTTAAAGAATTAAGGGAGAACCAAAGTATGAAGAAATTCAAACATTAAAGGGGAGAATTTTTACTTTATTGTTGGAGCCGTTGGGAGTTTTTGATGAGGGTCATCTCTCTCTTTGAGGAATATCACTCTGATGACTTTGGATCAGAAAACAGAGACACTCGAGGCAGGGCAACTAATTAGGAAACTTGCAATATTCCATATAAGAGATGATGAGGGAGTGAGCTAGGGCTGTGGCTATGGAAGCAAAGAGAAGCATGGGGATGGGAGAAATGTGAAAGCAGAATTGGCAAGATTTGGTGCATGACTGGGTACCATGAGGGAGTGAGAGGGGACAGGAAAAGATGATTTTGTGATTGCCAAACTGGAGAACTGGAAGGAGGCCGGTATATTCTGGACAGAAACATGGAGCTTAAGAAGAAGAAAGAGATTTGTTTATTTTGTTTTGGCAAAAAAAATTTTTCTGAGATGCCTTTGGGACCTCCAGTTGGAAATGTCTAATCGGCATTTGGGGATGCAAGGATGGAACCTTGGAAAGAGGTTCCATGTGGAGATTTGGACAAGCAATGTTACTGAACCCACTGTGCTTATGAATCACCTAGATACATGTAGAGGGAAAAGAAGGGGGTTCAGGATGTAGTCTTGACTACAGTGAAGTGCAGGACCCAGATGCCAACCAAACAGAAGGAGAACCATTACGGAACAGTACCAAGGAAACCAGAGGAAAAGGGAGAATCTAGGGGAGGGGGGAGTTGCCCTCAGAGTTGAATGCTTCAGAGAAGCAGAGAAGGATTTGAGAAAAGAGTCCTGAGTTTGTCAAGAGTTCATTGCAAACTTTGGAGTAAATAATTTTAGTGGGAAAAGTTTGGTTTTTCAAGGGTTCTAAATCAAACTTTTTTCAATAATCTTGTGAAGTAGGTGGCGTGAATGTAATGGCTCCCATTTTATGGAGTGGGAAGTTGAGGCTCAGAGAGTTTGATATAATATGATTAGGCAAAACCCTTTCCCCAAAGGGAAGAATGGGAGCATATAAACAGCAATAGCCAGAATGACTGAGATAAAAAACAAAACTGCTGATACCAAAGGGATTCTGCCAACCCTTGTGTTTGAGTTTATCTGAACTATTTATGATGGCAATATTCAGAGGAGGAGGAGATATTTCTAGTCACCCTGGAAAGTGCATCTGTGAATGGCTCAGGCTCAGTGCTGAACCCCTACATTTCTGGGTCATTCTCACTTCTGGATGGGAATGGTGGGCTGGAAGCATCCTTTGTGCAGCCCCATTGCTGGAACCAAAATCTGGATGGTGAGATCCTTTCTGCAGGATCAATGACTTGCTCAGGATCACCCAAGGCAGCAAGCATTAAAGGTAGGATTTGAATTCAAGTCTCCCTGTCTTCTTATTCATGGTGCCACTTAATTTTCTCCTTGGCCTAGGAAAGGTAGCAAGGGTGCAGAAGGTAAGGAGGGTGCCTTTTGTCCTTAGCTGATTTCTGCTCTATATTTGGCTGTCCTTCCAACGTCTGCATCCCATGGGCCTCATTGGCAGTGAGTCTAGAAGTAAGATGTAATTTAGTTCAGACCTATACTTATGTTCTCCCGGGCTCCCATTTTCTGCAAAGCATTTTTATTTTTATTTTTTTAATTTTTAAAAGTTTATTTTAGGGGCCAGCTAGATGGCACAGTGGATAGAGCACCAGCCTTGAATTCAGGAGAACCCGAGTTCAAATCTGATCTCAGACATTTAACACTTCCTAGCTGTGTGACCCTGGGCAAGTCACTTAACCCTAGCCTCACGGGGGAAAAAGTTTATTTTAATTTTCAGTTCCAAATTCTTCTCCATTCTTCCACTCCCTCTGCCCACTCAGAAGGCAAGAAATATGATACCCATTATATATATATGTATATATATATATATATATGTATATTTCTGCATCAGCCATATTCTGAAAAAAAAAAGCAAGAAAACTAAAGGAAAAAAATATGCTTCAATCTCCATTGAATCCATCAGCTCTCTATCTATAGATGGACAGTATTTTTCACTTTGAGTCCTTTGGAGTTGTGACGGATAATTTTATCGATCAGAATTATTAACTCTTTTATAATTCATTATTGTTTTTAATATTGCAGCCGCTGTGTACAGTGTTTTGATTCTGCTCCTTTAACTTTCTACAAAGTATTTTTTGGGACCTCTAGTTTGTCATTGAATTGAGCAGAGTTCTAAAGTGTGGCAAGTTGTTTTTCTTTATATTATTATTATCACTATAATATTAGAGAATAGAGAATGTAGAGAATTCTCTATAACACAGAGAATACAATATTCTTCATAATATTGTTATCATTATATAAGTTGTGCTGCTGGGTCTGTTCACTGTGCTCTCTCAGTTCATACAGATCATTCCATTTTTCTCCAAGATTGCCCATTTCATCTTTTCTTAGGTCACAATTATAATTCATTACATTCATGTGGCATATTTATTTAGTCATTTCTCAATAAGAGGACAGTCTATTAGTTTCTTCTTTTTGACTCTCATAAATATTTTTATACACCTGGGTCTTTCTTTGAAGTTCTTTGTGTTAGAAGTTTAATTTGTTAGTTGGGACAAAGTGTTTGGAAACTTTTTGAGAAGAGTTTAAAATTTCTGCAAAGCATTTTTAATGAAAATAATTTCACAATGGCCTTTTAGTTTCTTCATCTAATACATTGATAATATCCTTGTTAAGGTTTCCTTCCCCAAATCCCACATGAATGAATAGGTTGGGGTCCCTTAAGAGTAGCAGATTACTCCTTCCCTTAAAGTTCTAGACATAATTCTAAGGAACAGTGATGTCTTTTGCTGCTGTTCATGAGCCCCTACCAGTGTACTTCCTAATGATTATCTGTCTGAAGTAATTAGGTTTTAGAATGGGTATTTACTAAGTAGGTGTAATAAGGACAATGGTTGGAGACACATTCCCCTGAACTGAGACTGTATTTTCGCCTTGCTCACATAAATCCCCTCTGGAGAGTAGGTTGGTTAAAGGATAAATATCCAGTTCCTGGTTACTGGAAGTCTTTTCTCATTTCATGGAGTAGTTCTCATGTTCTCCTTGGGTGTAACTCTTTGCTGGGCTTTGAGGATCAGTGCCTTAGGGTACCTATAGCAGATCCTTTTCTTTCCCTCCTTTGGTGGAGGAAAAAGCTGTTTTTTTCTTCAGTGGGATCAGTTTGCCCCATGTTGTTTCTCTGCACTTGATGCAGATTCTCCCATCAGTGATTGTTGAGGCTGCTCAGGTGTTTGAAGTGTCTTTGATTACACTAATTGGGGCTGACACAAGATAACCTTGGTCACATTATTTCATCTCTTTGACAGCTCATCTGTTCAATGGGAAGACTAATCCTTGTAATGCTTATCTTACAAGACAGCTGTCAGGAAAGTGTTTCATGAACATTAAATCACTCTAGAAATATGGAATCATTTTATTATTATCATAACAGACATTTATGATGTTTTAAAGTTTTCAGAGTATTTTTTATATACATATCTATCTATGCTCTCTCTCTTTTTCTCCTTCCCGCTGTTTCCATCCATGTGTCTTGATCTTCCCTGACATGGTAGCAGTTTTTATAGTCATGATATTTTCTGGTATTTGCTCATTTTTCTTGATTTTGAACTTTACGTGGAAATTAGGCTCTGTTCCAGGGATGAAGGTGAGAGGACACTGTCCCAAGCTTTTGCATTCTACTGTTTTTTGAACTAGTCCTGGGAGTTTGGAAATTCTTGGTACTTCTAAAGTGGTGTGATCCAAGTTCTTTCTTTCAATAGGGTCCTTGCTCTCTCAGAACTGCAAGTATTTCTTTCTTCCTTGATCCTGTGACCCAGAAATGGGTATAACCAAGTGAGCTGACAAATAAGATCCTGTCTTGTGTCCATTGCTAACAAAGGGGCTCTTGAAGTCTTTTTCTGTTTTCAATTCAGTTATTTTTTTTAAGTCATGTCCAACTCTTCGTGACTCCATTTGTTTTGTTTTTGGCAGAGATTCTGTAGTAACTTGCCATTTCTTTCACCAGGTCATTTTACAGATAAGAAAACTGAGGTAAAGAGTAAAGTGAATTACCTAGAGTCACACAGTTAAGTTTCTGAGGTCAAATTTGAACTCGGGAAGATGCGCCTTCCTGACTCCAGGCCCACACTCTTTCTACTACACCATCTAACTGACCCTTTCTGACCACTTGCCAAATCTGCCTTGAGAGTTACTAAAACTGCTGCTGATGATTTTGCCAGTCTCAAGGCCTACAACTGATGTTTTGACCTCTGGGGTTCCAGTTTAAAAAAATATATATTTATTTTTTTTTTATCTATTTTTTTCTATTCATCTAGCTATCTATTTATTTAAAATATCTTTCTTTCCCCCCCCCTGAGGCAATTCTTGCCTAAGCTCACACAGTTAGGAAGTATTAAATGTCTGAGGTAAGACTTGAACTCAAGTTCTCCTGACTTCAGGGCTGGTGCTCTATCCATAGCACAACCTAGCTACCCTTTGGGCTTCAGTTTTAAAGACCTGCTGTCCAGTCTCTTTAAGTTGTCTCAGTCTGGAGGATGGTCTCATCCAATCTTTTATTGTCAATGATGCTCCAGAATTCAGTTTGAGGCCTTATATGAAGTTGTTTGGAGGGGAATGCTACAAAGGTCAGCCACTTTCTCTACTCCACCATATTGGCTCTGCCCTCAGAAGTTCTCATCATGGTCAGTTATCAAAATGTCTTTCCTCGCCTCAAGGTAAGGGGAACAGCAACTGTTATAGAATGCTCCACAGTCAGCATTGAGGATCGCATCAACTTATGTCTGTAAGGAGTGTGCTCTCATGGGCCAGTTCTCTTATACAGAGTTTGAAAATTCACTGAGAAAACAAATTTGTGACTATGGCTTCTGGAATGACATGGGTTTGCGTTATCCAAATGTATATTTTGTTTTCTTCCAAGAAGCAAAATTTAGAATAGATATGTAAAATCTGCTTTGTTTTTCTTCTCTCCAAGTGTCAAAAGTAAAATATTGTTTAATGCTTTAAAAAAAACTATGTTTGGGGCTAATAAATTAATTTGAGCAACTCTGGAAAGGAAGAAATGGGTTGTCGTTGGAAGGAAGCAGTTGTTTGTCCTCTAAAAAGTGAAATAATAGAACCCCCAAAGTTATCAGAGGAGAGTCGTGAAGAAGGATGGTGGTTTGTGGCTTCAAACTCCAAACAAATGAAGCTGAAATGGCTATTTGTCTCCTTGGTATTGTAACAATAGTATTATTATATAATAATTGTGATAATCAAAACAGTAACAGACAATAGTAACAAAGTTTACTGTTTTCCTAGAAAAGGAAACTAAGACATTATACTTGATACTTGTAAAAACATATCAGCACTGCCCTCTTCTGGCGAGTTTAAAACAAGGGCCACAAATGACACTTTTGGAAGGAACTTAAAAATGATGTCTACAGATAGAGAAGTGTTCAACAGGAAACCGATGACTAGAAGGACACTGGTTTTGTTTTCTTTGTTATAAGGGATTCAAAAGAGAAAATTTCTGGGGCGTGATTAGCTGGAAAAGAGCATAGGATCTGGAATTCGGGCTTAAAATAAAGAGATGATAGAATATTAGACAGTGATGGAGTGTATCCAACAACAGATGGTGAGAATATAGGGAGGGGGTTGGTTCTTGGTTTTCTCCTAGCTAGGAGACCCTGAGTGAAATCACAAGCTATTAAATGAACTGGAAGGGGAGGCAGTGCCCTTCTTTTATGAGGTATGAATAAAACCATTGGACAGGTGAGAATTGTCCATGCTCCTGGAGGCTTTTAAGTAGCAAAGAGTATCAGCTCCCTGTCAGTTGACACAGTTGGTCCATTTGAATGAGTTGTTCTGGGTACACATATTCCCCATGGGTCCCCTACTGCAAATATATTCTTATGTTTGCTACATATGTGATGTGTACCTGTGGGAGGGTGCACCTCAGCTTTATGAGGGGGGGGATTTTTATAATCACTATTGCATGGTTGCATTCAAATAATATGCATTAGGGGGAACTTGGTAAGAGGTGCCCAGTGGAATATCCTAAGGATCAGTGTTTGTCCCTGTGCTATATAAAAATAAAACAAATCTTTTATTTACTAATTTATTTTCAGCAACTTAATAATTTTATGAGTTATTAAATTTATTCATATTAGCAAATATAATTTTTGTAAAATAGAAATAAAAATTATAAGTAAAACCATACATTATAAATAAAATTTTATGAATTATTAAAAGTATTTGTTAATAAAATAAATCAAATATTTAACATGTTTATCAATAATCTGAATAAAGATTGGATGGCATACATGTCAAGTTTTCTTGGATGACCCAAAATTGGAAGGCATAGATGATATGGTGAATGACAGGATCCAAAAGGCTCCTGACCAATTAAAAGTATTGGACTGAATCTAAGAATATAAAACAGTATAGTATTTAATGTAAATTATTTTTTTTCCTGAGGCAATTGGGGTTAAGTGGCTTGCCCAGGATCACACAGCTAGGAAGTATTAAGTGTCTGAGGCCAAATTTAAACTCAGGTCCTTCTGACTTCTATTCACTGAGCCACCTAGCTGCCCCAAATGTAAAGTCTTATACTTAGATTTTAAAAATGACATGGATACACAGCAATTTTCTGAAAAAAAATCTGGAAGTTTTAGAGGACTACAATGTTAACAGGAATCAACAGTAAATTATAATAGGCAAAAAAACCCCAAACAAAATAAATCCCCCAAACAAATTCCCCAAACCCTAACATGATCTAGAAAGACATTTGGAGTTTAGTAATGTTCAATTTTCCTTTGGTCAGATTTCATCAGTAGTACAATGTTCAGTTCAGGTACCACAGTTTATAAAGGATGATAAGCCAGAGAGTGTCCAGAGGAGAGCAATCAGGTGATGAAAAATCTTGAATTCGTGTCACATGGGGATTGGTTGAATGGGTGGGAAATATTCATCTGGGACAAGAGAAAGCTCATGGGGGTACATAATACCTAAGTTCTAGTATTAGAGGGGCTGATATGTGGAAGGTAAATTATTATTGACCAGAATGAAAAACCAGGAATCATGACTAAAAGGCCAATTTTGGCTGGACATCAGGAGGAAGGTCCCAACATTTAGGATGTTCTAGCAGCAGATTAGGGTTGTCTGGTCACTTGCTTCTCTTTGGATATATTTAAGTAGAGGTAGGTGCTGGGTACATTAGGATCGGGATTTCTTTGGTACCTGGGTCGTATTAAGTTCTCTTTCAATCTCTCAATTCTGTGATTCCATGTAACGATTTCAGCCATGGAATTCTGAAAGATTGCCATTGATTTTGAGACTCTCCAAAGCATTGCTCCTATCCTCGATATCTTTATTTCAGAACATCATCTTCTCCCCACTTTCTCCCCTTTCTGCTCTACACTCTTGAACTCATCATGCACCATCTCAGGAAGGATGGCAGCTTCTTAAGAATGAAGCTCTGAAGACTCCAAAGGACAAATATTAGTGAAGTTGAAGTGGGGCACTGTTTAGAAGCTGATGTGGATGAGTAGAGTCCATTGATCAACTTAGATTTTTTTAAAGATGGGTGCTGTCAATGGATAAAAGAGAAAGTGTTAGTGATCTATATAATAACATAGTATAGTCTTTTTGGAATAATATCAGGAGTGCTAAAGCTCCGAATGAGTCACGGCTGGATAGAAATGCTAAGGACAACAAAAAAGGATTTTTTCAAAAGCTTTTTCAAAAGTAGGAAAGAAACTAACATCTGTTAAGTGCTATTATGTGGTAGGCACTCCACAAATATTGATTCATTTGATGCTCCCAACAACCCAGGTTATAGACAGGTACTATTACTGTGCTAATTTGAAGATGAGGGACCTGAGAGACTTGCCAAGTGTCAAACATCTAAGAAATGTCTAAAGGTACATTTGAACTCAGATCTTCCTGATTCCATGCCCAGCACTCTATCTACTATTTCCTTTGTATCCTGCCTCTTGCTAAAAAAGGAAAGTTAAAGATAGAAGAGAGCACTGCTTTATGTGGACAAGACACTGAAAATGAATGATGGAGAGAAGGCAGACCTACAACAATTATTTCAGTTCTGTTTTCACAGTCCAAAAAAGC
The DNA here is from genome assembly GCF_048593235.1 of Sminthopsis crassicaudata. Taxonomy (NCBI): domain Eukaryota; kingdom Metazoa; phylum Chordata; class Mammalia; order Dasyuromorphia; family Dasyuridae; genus Sminthopsis; species Sminthopsis crassicaudata. Next base: position 28,861,732 of record NC_133618.1, read on the forward strand.
CTCTATGTTTCGGGGTTTAGTTTTTCCTGAAATAAATCCATCTGTTCTACATGCATTCCCTCTACTTTGAAGTTGTCTACCTTTTCTCTGTCCCTCCTTCTCTAGAGACCATAAAATCCCAACTCAACTTAAATAAGAGTTCCTTTTATAAAATAACTACACAAGTGACAACTTAATCTTTGCTTGAAGGCTTCTAATTAGGATACTGATGAGAGCCACTATTTCTTAAATTATGAATTTAGTTGCTTATTTATTCAAAATGCATTTGTTGTTCACTATGTGCCAGGCACTGTATTAGGTGGAGAAAGTACCAAATGTTTTGAGACTTTTGGAGAGCTCTGTTGGAAATCTTAAGCTGGAAATTTACAAAAATTGAGGATCTTAAGAAGGAAGTAACCAAACTAACAAAAATCATATGTTTATCTCAATAGATGGAGAAAAAGCATTTGAAAAAATCCAATAGCCATTCCTATCAAAAACATTAGAGAGTATAGGAATCAATGGACTTTTCCTTAAAATGATAAGTAGCATTTATTTAAAACCATCAGCAAGCATCTTATGTAGTGGGGACAAAGTAGAACCATATCCAGTAAGATCAGGAATGAAACAATCATTATTCAATATTGTATTAGAAATATTAACTATAGCAATAAGAGAAGAAAAAGAGATTATAGAAATTAGAGTGGTAATGAAGAAACTAAGTTATCACTCTTTGAAGATATGATGGTATTCTCAGAAGATCCTAGAGAATCAACTAAAAAACTACTAGAAACAATTCACAACTTTAACAAAGTTGCAGGATGCAAAATAAATCCACATAAATCATCAGAATTTTTATATATTACCCACAAAGTTCAACAGCAAGAGATATAAAGAGAAATTTCATTTAAATTAACTGTTGATAATATAAAATATCTGAGAGTCTATCTGCCAAGGCAAAGTCAGGAACTATATGAACAAATAATTTCTTCTTTCTCTAATTGTGTCCTTCACATGTCCCCTCTTATACCGTCCTTTATAAAACCTATTGGTTTTTTAGTTGATTCTTTAGGATTCTCTGAGTATATCATCATATCATCTGCTAAGAGTGATAATTTATTTCCTCATGGCCTATTCTAATCCTTTCAATTTCCTTGTCTTCTCTTATTGCTAAAACTAATACTATATTGAATAATAGTGGTGATAACAGGCATCCTTGCTTTACTTCAGATCTTATTGGGAAGGCTTCCAGCTTATCCCCATATAGCTTGCTAATGGGTTTAGTTATATATTGGTTATCCTTTTAAGGAAAACTCCATTTATTTCTATGCTCTCTAGTAGTATTTTTTAAAAAATAGCAATGGTAACTGTATTTTGTCAGAAAACTCTTCCTGCATCGATTGAGATAATCATATGATTTTTTTGTTTTGTTACTGATATGGTCCATTATGCTGTTTTCCTAATATTGAACCAGCCCCGCATTCCTTCTACAAATTCCACTTGGTTATAGTATATTATTTTGATGAGAAATAACTATAATCTTTTTGCTAATATATTATTCATCATCTTTTCATCAATATTCATTAGGGGACTAGATCTGCAATTTTCTTTCACTGTGTTGGCTTTTCCTGGTTTAGGTATCAGGACAATATTTGTGCCATAAAAAGAATTTGCTATGACTCCACCTATTTTCTCAAATAGTTTATATAGTATTGGAATTGATTGTTTTTAAATGTTGATAGAACTCACTTGTACATTTGATGATTTTTTTTGGGGGGGAGTTCATTAATGTCTTGTTAATTTTTTTTTCTAAAATTGGGTTATTTAAGTATTTTATTTTCTCTTCTGTTAATCTATGCAATTTATATTTCTGTAATTATTAATTTATTTCACTTAGATTGTAATGTTTAGTGGGACACAATTGGGCAAAATAACTCCTAATTATTGCTTCGTCTTCATTGGTAGTGAATTCACCCTTTTGATTTTTGATATTGGCAATTTGGTTTTGTCTTCCTCTTTTTTTTAGATCAAATTAGTCAAAGGATCCTCTATTTTATTATTTTTTCATAAAACCAGATCTTCATTTTATTTATTAGTCCAATAGTTTTTTTTTCAATTTTATTAATCTCTCCTTTGATTTTCAAAATTTTGAATTTTGTATTTAATTGGGCTTTTAATTAATTTTGTTCTTTTCAGAGCTTTTTAAGTTTTTAAGTTGCATGCACAATTTATTGATTTCCTTTTTCTGTATTTTAATCATGCAAGCATCTAAAAATATAAAATTTCACCAAGAGCTGCTTTGGCTACATCCCATTAATTTGGCATGTTGTCTTATTATTGTTACTCTCTTGAATAGATTCTATTATTTGTTGTTTGACCCACTCATTTTTTTCAGATTAGATTGTTTAATTTCCAATTAGATTTTGTTCTTTATTTCCATGAGTCTTTCTTACATATAATTTTTATTGCATCATGATCTGAAAAGAATTTATTTAATATTTCTATATTTCTGCATTTGGTTGTAAGGGTTTTATGCCTCAAAACATGGTCAATTTTTATGTAAGTGCTAGGTACCACTGAGGAAAAGATGTATTTCTTTCTATACATACTTCATTTTCTCTAGAGGTCTATCATATCTAACTTTTCTAAAATTATGTTTACCTTTTAATTTTTTTTGTTTATTTTGTGGCTAGATTTATCTAGTTCTGAGAGGAAGAGACTGATGTATAGTATAATTTTGCTATGCATTTCTTCCTATAACTCACTTAATTTCTCCTCTAAGAATTTGTATGCTATGCCACTTGGTAAATATGTATTTAGTATTGGTATTACTTCATTGTCTGTGGTACTTTTTAGCAAGATGTAGTTTCCTTGCTTACTTCTTTTAAATATATCTGTTTTTGCATTTGCTTTGTCTTAAATCAAGATGCTACTTCTGCTTTTTTATTTCAGCAGAAGGATAATATATTCTGCTCCCAGTCTTTCAACTTTACTTTGTGTATATCACTATATTTCAAATGTGTTTCTTGTAAATCACATATTGTAGGATTCTGGTTTTTAATTCTCTAAGCTATCTGCCTCTGTTTTATGAGACCATTCACATCCATAGTTATGATTACCAACTGTGTATTTCCTTCCATTGTATTTTCTCCATTGTTTATGGTTTTTTCTCTCTTTTCACCTTGTCCTTCACCAGCTTCTTTATTGCCTCCCTCAATCTGCTCTCTCTCATTTTCCCCTTCCATTTTCTTTCCCCTTTCTCCTGCTACTTCTACCCTTCCTTTTATCCACTTCTCCCCTTTCTTGCCCCTTTCTTCTCTTATTTCCCTGTAGAGTAAGTATATAAATCCCTACTGAGTATGTATATTATTTCCTCTTTGAGCCAAATCTGATGATTTTAAATCTGATGAGATAGTGCTCATCCCCTCCCTTTTCTCTTCTACTGTAATAAGTCTTTTGTGCTTCTTTATGTGATATAATTTACCCTATTTTACCTCCCTCCTCCCAGTACAATCCTTTTCCTATCCCTTAATTTCTTTTTTAAATCATCATTTCAAAGTCAGCTTCTGTCTTTGTATACTTCTTCTAAGTGCCCTAATAAAAATACAATTCTTAAGAATTACAAGTATTATCTTCCTGTATAGGGATGTAAACAGTTTAACCTTTGAATAACATTTTTTTCTTTCCTGTTAAATTTTGACTTTTCATCAGAAATGATTGTTAAGTCCCCAATTTTATTGAATGTTCATCTTTTTCCCAGAAAATATATGCTCACTTTTTCTGGGTAGTTAATTCTTGTTATAGTCCAAGCTCCTTTGATTTCTGGAATATCAAATTTCATGCTCTCCAGTTCTTTAATATAGAAACTGCTAAGTACTGACTGTGCCACCTCAATATTTGAATTGTTTCTTTCTGGCTGCTTACAGTGTTTTCTCCTTGACTTGATAATTCTGAAGTTTGGCTACAATATTCCTTAGAATTTTCATTTTGGTGATTGGTGGATTCTTTCAAAGATGATTTAACCTTCTGGTTCTAGGATAATTAGGGCAGTTTTTCTTGATGATTTCTTGAAAGGTGATGTCCAGGTTCTTTTTCTTTCTTTCTTTCTTTTCTTTTTTTTTGGTCATGGCTTTCAGATGGTCCAATAATTTTGAAATTATCTCCCATGAATCTCTTTTCTAGGTCAGTTGTTTTTCCAATGAGGTATTTTATGTTTTCTTCTATTTTTTTTCTTCTTTTATTTTTGTTTGACTGATTCTTGGTGTTTCAGAATCATTAGCTTTCATTTGCCCAGTTATAATTTTTAAAGATTGATTTTCCATTCCTTACAAAGCTACCTTTTTTTCCATTTGGCAAATTGTACTTTTAAAGGAGTTGTTTTCTTCAGGGATTTCCCCCCCCGCCCCATTAGCCAATTATGTTTTTTAAGGAATTGTTTTCTTCAGTTATTTTTTGCCCCTTCTTTTCCAAATTGTTGACTCTCTCTTGCAAAAAGAGCTATTCTAAAAAGCCTTTTTTTTTGGCTTGAGAGCAATTCATATCCCCCTTTGAGATTTTGCATTTAGACATTTTGTTCTCTTCTAAGCTGGTGTTTTCAGCTTCCCTGTAACCATAGTAACTTTCCATGGTGAAGGTTCTTTTTTGTTCTTTGCTTGTTTTTTGGTTTTTTTTTTCTTTTCTTTTCTTGTTTTTGGCCTCTGTCATGACTTTTAAAGTTGAACTGTTTTAGAGTACAGGGGGAACTATCCCCATCTTCTTATGCTGGAGGACATGGATAGGATCACTGGCTTTGGATGATGGGGTCTCACGTGCTTGGTGACCAGCTTACTGCTCTGTGATAGCCTAACCTAATCACATATGTTGTTTCCTGGTTTCTAAGGTTGGCAGTTTACTTTCTGTCTTATGGAGTCAGGACAAAGAGGTCTCAGCTTAGCTTAGCTGTAGCTAAGAGTCTTATTCTGGTTTGCCCAGACACTGAGCACCATCTGTGTTGGGCCATGGTTCCCTTTCGCCCAAGTGAGACAGGCCTTTCCTGAAGTCCAAGCTTTCTTAATCTGGAAAATTGTTTGGCTCTGTCTCTTTCTGGGTTCTATCACTTGTTTGACTTAACATTGTTTCTGAGGGAAACCAGGGAGAGCTCAGACAACTTCTTCATTCCTCCCCAACATCTTGGCTCCACCTCCCCTATTGTTAAATCTTAAGGCAAAAATATCCAATAGCAAAGAAAAAAAAACCAAGCATTATTAATGCCAGGCAATGTGTTAAGTGTTTTATGAATATTTTATCTGATCTTATAGCAAATCTGGAAGTTAGATGCTATTATGATCTTTATTTTGCAGTTATGGAAATTAAGGTAGATAGAAGTTAAATGTCTTGTTCAGAGTCACAGGATGGATTTGAACTCATCTTTCTGATTTCAGGACCAGTGCTCCAACAATTGTACCACCGAGAATCTTAGAATCATTATTTTTTTTTAAAAAAAGCAGCAGTCTTAGAAGGTGTAGTCAAATCATTATGCATTTATTATGCACTGACTGCTTTCCAGGCACTGTGTTAAATGTTAGTTATACCCCCACCTCTCCTCATGCCTTGGGGTATTCCACTAGAAACTTATATTATAACCCAGTCACTAGTTCAAACAATGGGAAAGGACCAACCTCAGAGGCAATATCTTTTCTACCAAGCATTTCAGCTGTCCAGGCTTCCTAGAATTTGCATGTATCCCATAAAACATCATAACACTGCTAGTCAGCTAGAGCGCTCCACAATGTATGGGCTGGGAAAACAGCACTATAATTCTGGTGAGAAATATGATGAACTCATCCTATAACTAGATCGGCACAGGGAAGATAAGTCACCAGAGTCACTGGTTTGACCAATGACCAGACAAACTTAAAATAGATTGGGTGAGGACTGATGGAAAGGTTACATAGGGAGCTAGGTGATAATGCTAATGTTTACATGCAATGTGAATCTTGCATGTGTCTGCATAAGTATTCATTGACTCACATTAGAATTACTATTTTCTTTTTCTTTCCTTCCTTCCTTCCTTCCTTCCTTCCTTCCTTCCTTCCTTCCTTCCTTCCTTCCTTCCTTCCTTCCTTCCTTCCTTCCTTCCTTCCTTCCTTCCTTCCTTCCTTCCTCCCTCCCTCCCTCCCCCCTCCCTCCCTCCCTCCCTCCCTCCCTCCCTCCCTCCCTCCCTCCCTCTCCTCTCTCTCTCTCTCTCTCTCTCTCTCTCTCTCTCTCTCTCTCTCTCTCTCTCTCCCTTCCTTCCTTCCTTCCTTCCTTCCTTCCTTCCTTCCTTCCTTCCTTCCTTCCTTCCTTCCTTCCTTCCTTCCTTCCTTCCTTCCTTCCTTCCTTCCTTCCTTCCTTCCTTTCTTTCTTTCTTTCTTTCTTTCTTTCTTTCTTTCTTTCTTTCTTTCTTTCTTTCTTTCTTTCTTTCTTTCTTTCTTTCTTTCTTTCTTTCTTTCTTTCTTTCTTTCTTTCTTTCTTTCTTTCTTTCTTTCTTTCTTTCTTTCTTTCTTTCTTTCTTTCTTTCTTTCTTTCTTTCTTTCTTTCTTTCTTTCTTTCTTTCTTTCTTTCTTTCTTTCTTTCTTTCTTCCTTCCTTTCTTCCTTTCTTCCTTTCTTTCTTCCTCCTCCCTCCCTCCCTCCTTCCTTCCTTCCTTCCTTCCTTCCTTCCTTCCTTCCTTCCTTCCTTCCTTCCTTCCTTCCTTCCTTCCTTCCTTCCTTCCTTCCTTCCTTTCTTTTCTTTCTTTCCTGAGGCATTTAGGTTAAGTGACTTGCCCAGGGTCACACAGCTAGGATGTATTATGTGTCTGAAGCCAGATTTGAAGGAAGATCCTTCTGACTTCAGGGCTCTATCCACTGCACCACTTAGCTGCCCTAAGAACTGCTATTTTCAATATACTTGCATTTTATTGTTTTTCTCTCTTTGTTTATTTGCTTTGTATTATCATCATCATATGGTTGTAGATAAGTATATTGTATAGTTGTTAACTGTTGTTAGTTTTATGCACACAGGGTATATATTTTATCTAATCTGATGTTATTATTGCTTGATTTTGTTTCCTATTATAGATATTTAATTGAATTTATCAGATAAAAAGCTGTAACTGTAGCAATCCCAGAGGTTCAATACTCTTAGTTAAGAAAATTCCTAAAATCTTTCAGCTAGAGGTTTGGCTCTCAGTTCTAATTTCAATTTTTATCCTTAGCTATAGTCCTGGTCTCTTTCTTTTTGAGACAAAAATATAAAAATACAAGAGACATTTAAATAAAAGAAGTGAGCAGACTGTATCTATTTTAGGATCTGTTACTGGTCAGGCATAGGGAGAAGAATTTGGGGAAAGAGCAAGGTTTTTTGGGAACTTTTCTTACTCCTCAAAAAGGGGGTATAACCAGTAACTTCAGCCCATTTCTTCTGCTCTGAGATACACTTGGAGACCAAAGGCTCACCTTGATTTTTCCCTTTTTGGTCATAGCTTCTCTCCTTTTAGTCTTTCCTTTTGGTTTTCCCTTTTGCCAGGTGCTCCTGGGCCACTGAGCTTTATTAAATCTGGGATAGTATGCCGAGGGTGATGGCAGCTCTGGGGATGCTGTTTTCCCATGGTTACTGCCTCAGCCCTTGGAATTCCCAGTCCTAACTCCAGGGTTTGGAATTTAACAGAACAAAGATAGTTAGCTCAGCATCAGAACCAGGGCACCAATCCCAGAAAATATTCATGAACATTACTTTCAATGGACCTAATAGAATGGAGAGCATTATTTCACAGGCTACTTCAGCAATTCTGGGTCTAAATATTATGTAGGATAGAGCCCAATAATCATCCTATGAGTAAGTAAGATGTGCCAGGGTTGCAAAAGTAGACCATTGTTGCTCAAGGACTTGGATCAATGAAGCACATGGCCTTAGGTAACAGGTAATCCAGATCTCAGATTTTCAGATGAGTAACTCATAGCTTAGAGAGATGATTAAGTTATCAAACTGTGCACATCCTATGATCCAACATTGTTTCTACTGGGCTTATATCCCAAAGAGATCTTAAAGGAGGGAAAGGGACCTGTATGTGCAAGAATGTTTGTGGCAATCCTCTTTGTTGTGGCCAGAAACTGGAAACTGAGTGGATGCCCATCAGTTGGAGAATGGCTGAATAAATTGTGGTATATGAATATTATGGAATATTATTGTTCTGTAAGAAATGACCAGAAGGGTGATTCAGAGAGGCCTGGAGACACCTACATGAATTGATGCTGACTGAAGTGAACAGAACTACGAGATCACTGTACAAAACAATATCTTTATCTTTTTTTTTTTTTTTTTTTTTGCTGAGGCAATTGGGGTTAAGTGACTTGCCCAGGGTCACACAGCCAGGAAGTGTTAAGTGTCTGAGACCAGATTGTACACAACAATATCAACATTATACGATAATCAATTCTGATGGATGTGGCTCTCTTCAACAAAGAGATGATTCAGATCAGTTCTAATGATCTTGTGATAAAGAAAGCCATCTCCACCCAGAAAGAGGACTGTGGGAACTGAGTGTGGATCACAATGTTTTCACTCTTTTTGTTGTGGTTTGCTTACATCTTATTTTCTTTCTCATTTTTCCTATTTGATCTGATTTTTTTTTGTGCAGCAAGGTAATTGTGTAAGCATGTATGCATATATCGGATTTAATATATATTTTTACCATGTTTAACATATATTGAATTACTTGCTGTCTAGGGGAGGTGGTGGGAGGAAGGTGAGGAAAATTTGAACACAAGCTTTTGCAAGAATTAATGTTGAAAAATTATGCATGCATATCTTTTGAGAATTAAAAAGCTTTAATAAATAAAAATTATATTCTTTGCAAATGAATTGTATATAAGTGAGGCAGTGCTGTGCAGAGTCACTAGCCTCACTCTTTCCTCCAGAGCCATCTGGATCCAGTGGCAAGATATAGATCAGCAAGACTGGAGATGGCTCCTGCTGCAGTGGAAAACTTTGGTCTCTAATTATAGTTTTTATTTCCCTTCTAATCTTGTCTGCATTAGTTTTATTTGTACAAAACTTAGTATAATCAAATGATCTATTTGGTGTTCAATAATGATCTCTAGTTCTCCTTTGGACACAAATTCCTTCTTTCTCCATAGATCAGAGAGGTAAACTATACTATGTTCTTCTAATTTGCTTACAATATCATTTTTTTATGTCTAGATCATGAACCCCTATTGACCTTATCTTGGTATGTGGTGTTAGGTGTGGGCAAATGCCTAGTTTCTGCCATACTAGTTGAGGATGTAATTTTAAAAAATATATTTTACAGGCTGCATGGATTTCAGTGTTTATCATTATACTTTCCTTCTATCATGAGAGGATAAAACTTGGAGCAAAAAGGAACCTTAGAGATCATCTCTTTCATGTTAGAACATGAGCTTCTTTGAAGTAGGGACAGTCTTTTGCCTTTATTTGCATCCTTAGGACTCGGTACATTGTTGGGCACCTAGTGGGTGCTTCATGATTTGTTTTTTATTTGGCGAATGGTCAATTGCTTCACTTTGCAGATGAGCATATTCGGCCCCCACTGGTACATTGGCTGGTTCGAAGGTCACATTGGCTGAATATGGATAGGTTGAGGCCCTCTGATTCTCTATGAAACCCTCTTTCCTTTAACATCTTGCTCCCTCCTTCTCCCCAACATAAGCTTTACTCTTACCCAACTCTCTCCAAACTTCAGCATCGTCTCTGATCCTGGCCCCATCTTAGCTTGTTCTCTGGCTTATATCTCTCTTCCATTAACCATTCTGGATGGTGTCCGTGACCCTCAATGTATAACAAGTGACTCTTTGCTAGGGAAATGGTGAGAGTTTGTGGTCTACTTTCAAGATAGGCTTTTCCCTCAACCCATAGCCCTGTTCCTCTAAGAATTTCTGTTACTGAACCATGAGTGTTTAATCATCCCCAAATATTAGTAGAAACTATTTTCTAGATGAGTATTCTTTTAAAGCACTTTATCAGCCACAGCAGGAAATCAAAGAGAACCCTAATACAAAATTTATTAATCTGAAGAAGAATGAAAGGAAATCTCTTCAGGGCTGTAATCTACAGGTCTTTATTCTCAGATGAGCTGAATGAAGACATGGGATCACTTCTATAGTTGCTATAGTTGTTCAGGAATCTCTGACTCTGAGATCACTAGTGATCTCAAAGGGGCAAGTTTCAAGAACTAGCATGTGAACCCCAGAAGTCTACAGAATGCAAAGGTGGACCTATAGCTCTTCCTGAGGTCCATGAAGGAGTCTCCTTCCTCCTGGTGGCTGTTTCCACTTCTAAGACTGCATCGTGCTATCAGAGGCCACATTTGGCAATTACTGGGCCCAGATTGAGGTACTAGATGGGCGGGGGAATGTTTAGATGGGTGTTTGTGAGTTCAGAGCTTTGTGTCTGTCATCCAGCAGGATGAGCCCCTGAGACTAGCTTTAGGAATTCCAGGTCAATGATCAATACAACAATGAGGCACACAACTTTAAAACCAGAACCTAAGTTAAAATAAAAAGATGTCTGTTTCCATTACTTTTCTGACACAAATCATTCAGATATTTCTTGGTATAATACTTAGCAAGTACATGGAAGCAGTCCAAAAATCTAAATGACAGGAACTAAGTTTGAATTCCTGCTCAAGGGTTTTTGTTTATTTTTATTAATTGCTGGTAAAAAGAATGAGAATTCTCCCTTGGTTTTCACAGAAATGACCTTCAGAGAGAAGGAAAGTTCAGTTCCCTGGACCCCGAGCTTTCCTGACCCATTTGATTACAAGCTGGGGGCCTTCTTTAATATTGCTAAATATTCTGGGTGAGTCTTGCCTCCCAGCCCTGTCCTTAAAACATTGCCAGCTCTGAACCTCTTTCTCTAGTCAAATCACTGAAGAGGGTGTGAGAACTTGCCTAACATCTTCCCCCAACAGCTGATAGAGGTTTAAGTTCCCTTTTCCTAGGAATTATTTGTAGATAAGTCATGATTTGCTCAGTGGCCATGACAAGAATTCTAGAAAAGACTCTGCAGGTAAAATTATCAATGTGGGAATCTATGAGAAGCAGAGCTAGAATTTTAGGATTTAGATTAGGATTAGAATTTAGGAACCCACAAAGATTTATTGAGTTTACCAGAAAGAGACTCTCACCCACATGGGTTGAGATCCCCTGAAGGAACAAAAGGACAAGGCTTCTACAGGCTCAATTTAGCAAGAAGTAACTTGGGTAACCAAAGTGCCCGGAGTACCAGGCTTCGAGTCAGGAAGATTCACTTTCCTGTGTTCAAATCTGGCATCAGACAGAGCTGAGTGACTCTGGGCGAGTCAAGCCCATTTCCCTCAGTTTCCACATCTGTGAAATAAGTTGGATAAAAAGTCAATCCATTCAAGTTAAAACCCCAAATGGGGATATAAGGAGTCAGACATGACTAAAAATGATTGGAGAATAACAAAAATTGTGTAGGGTCACCCTTGATTGACTAGGGTTTGTTACTAGGATCTTGGTGGTAATACTGGAGATATGTAACAGAAAAGGCAATTATTTGGGATGTTTCTCTTAACCTTCCCTAATAGACAGGTTATTTTTAGATATTTGTTTCGGCAGAAAGAAAGATTACAGAGCTAGGGCAGGGCTGCAAAATAGACAGGACCAGAAACAAAATAGAACTATAGACAAAAGAGAATTGTGTCGATTTTCTTGGCATTGGGGCAAAGTCAGTCTGTTATCAAGTACTGTGGGTTTTACCTTTGTAACATTTCTGGAATTGATTTTATTCTTACCTCCAACATTGCTCCCCTTTTCGGGCAGATGCTCATCGCCTTACATCTGTGCTCCCGTGATCCCAGGAGTATTACCCGTGGCTCTGACTGCCCCAAGTCTCTCCTCATCCCAGTCCACCCTTCAAGTAATTTTTCTAAAACACAGGTCTGACTGTGTCACTTCTCTATTCAGGAAACTCCATTGGTTTCTATTGCTTTCAGGATCTATTGTTTGATTTTAAAGCCTTTCAAACCTGACTTCCTTTCCCCTAGTTTCCAAATCTTCTTTCAGCATTCCTCTCCGCCCCCTGCTTCTGCTTAATCTATCATCCAGTGATGATGACCTCCCTGTTATTACTGGCATAAGACGCTCTAGTCTAATGTATGCATTGAGAAACCAAAAAAAAATAATCATGTGATTTACTTTATTGTGATATTTGTTTTAATGTGGTGAATCTGGAACTGAACCTGCAATGTCACTCATCCTGATGACCCTTGACTCTGACCTTCTTCCCCAAGTCCTTTTATTTCTGGTGAGATATCTAAAATATATGTAATTCTCCTCCTGACTGTCCCTCAAAGAAAAGAAGGACAAAGGAAGTCTTTCATCCGGAGACCTCCAGCCATCCTCCCTGTCTGTCATGTTCTGGCTCCCGGAGAACCCTGTACCTGACCCAGCTTTTTATTCCCATCTTTTCCCCTAGAGACCCTGAGTAGTTCCTGCCTCTGTATATGGTGACATTCTTGCTCCCATTTTTCAAAGTAATCTCTAAGCAGATATATCCAGAGAATTAATTTTTCTACAACAAAAGTTACTACAAAAATTCCTGATGTGAGGCTGAATGTTTCTGTACCTTTTTTGCTTCCCATTTGACAGCAGTGACCCTACTGGAAGAACAGATCAGAGTTTCCTTGGGAGTCTGAAGGATGGGAAGCAGACATGCCAATAAAGAGTATATTCACGGACAGTTTGCTTGTCTTCTCTGCAGGCTGGTCTTAGATTTCAGGGACAGGGACAGAGGCTCCCCTTTGGTTATGGGGTTTCCCGATTTAATGATTTGCTGAATTTGGGTCATTCACTGTAGCTGAATGAGAGCTCACTCTATGTGAGTTTTAGGAATTTGAAATAAAAAAGGGCTTTACTTGGTTTCTTCTTGGTGACAGTCTCTTCAAAAGAGCAATTAGATGACCAATGGGCATCTAAAAATGGGCTGGAGAAGAGGAGAGAAGTCTATACATAAGACTTGGGTTTTCAGATGAGATTTATTAAAAGGTGCTCTGGAGCATTTGTAAAGTCTTGAGAAGCCTGGAAACAAGAAAAGGATGCTGTAAAGCATCAAAGCATCCAGATTGGAGCGTGGTGTGAAAACCATTTAAAAGATGGCCTTCTTGTCATCCCCTTTTGTTCAAGGGAATGCATTATCCCTCATGCCCATGGCCTTTGGAGAAACTTAATGCAATATGGTAGTTCCAAGCTCTTACCGAGAGCAAATGTAGCATCTTTTGTTCTTCTCTTGAGTTTTTAATTTAAGGGTTCAGGAAGGCTGTGGTCTGGGGGTGGGAGTGGTTTGATGCTGAGGCAGATTAAGTTGCTATGGGGTTCCTTTCAGATGCAATAATTCAGAGTTGGCAGGACCAGCAAGTTTGGTGGTCCTGCTATAGAGTTTGGAGACTTTCCATTATTAGACCACCAGATGGTTGGGGAATCAGTCTACCAGGATCTTACAAGATGATTGCAGCTGCTATTTTCCTTCCTCCCCTCCAGACTCACACAGTGTTAAAATAAGGAGCTGAAGCACAATCTATTATACTTCAGATGAACTAAAAGACGTCAGGAGTAGCAATTGTGATGATAGACAATGTAACAATAAAAATAGGCTAAACAGTTGAATTAAAAATAATAAACAGGGAAACATTCCATTGTTTTTCACTGATTTTGACTCTTCTTGAACCTATTTAGGATTTTCTTGGCAAAAATAGTGGAGTGGTTGGCCATTTCCTTCTCCAGCTTATTTTACAGATGGGGAAACTGAGGCAGATAGGTGACTCCCTCAGGGTCACACAGCTAGTAAGTATCTGAAGCCAAGGTAAGTCTTCCTGGCTCCAGGCCCATCACCATGCACTGGTGCACAGAGACCAGTTTATCTCTTGCCAAATTGAACCTGTATAAGCCTTGTCCTTTTAAGGAGTCTCTACCCATGTAGGTGGGATTCTCTTGCTAACAAACTCAATAAACTTATGTGGGTTCCTAAATTTCTAGTTCTGATATGTTCCAGCATGGACAATTTTGTTATTCACTGTGCCTCCTAGCTGCCTATAGACGTGTATATAGATATAGATTGATAGATATAAATAGATATAGGTATCTATCGATCTATATGCACCTAGTTCATACGCATGCAAATTTCCATATATAGATGTATACATTCATAATGCACAAAGGGCTATAGATCTGGAATTAGAGAGTTTAGGCTCAAAGCCAGGCTCTGCCTTTCACCACCTGTGATTAAAAAAACCAAAACTCATTTAGCCTCCAGGAGCCATGAAGTCAATCTTGAGTAGGAAAGCACGATGGAATGATGTGCTGGGTTTTTCAAAGAGACCTCCTAGTATTAGTGTTGAGTGGTAGCTCCCTTATCCTGTGTAAGACTAAGTGAGCTGAGCAGAAAGAATTAGTATTATAGGGGAAATGGGGGAAAAAGAAAGAGTAGGATTAAACTGTAGCAGAGAACAGAGAAATAAAGGATGACCACTGGACCCTACAAGCATCTCAGGGCAGAAAACATGGGTTAAAGTCATCAATTGGTTTTCTAGGACTGAGGCAAATTCTAAGAAAAGCTCTTCTCTTTCCCCAGATTTCCCTCAAAGTGCTTTTCTATATTCTGTTTATTTCTTTACTCAAATGTTTTTGATAATCTGAATTTTATTTGAACCTGTAAGAAACCAATTCAATTTAATAAATATTTATAAAACACCTACTAATAAATACTTATAAAGTAAATGCTTCATAGTTGCACAGAACTGTGCTAAATTCTGGGAATACAAATAAGAAAAAGAAAGAAAGACAGTCACTTGTCCTCAAGGAGCTTACAATCTAACAGAGGAATACAACATACAAAAGGAAACCTAAAAGGAGATCTCGTGGATTATGGTATTGTTGTTGTTTAATCATGTCTGAGCCTTCCCAACCTCATGTACCATAATATGTAAGACTCATCTATCCTCCACTGCCTGTCCAAGCTCATGTTGCTTCCACGACACTCTGTCCCTCTCATTCTTTGTCATCCCCTTTTTCTTTTGACTTTAATCTTTCCCAGCATCAATGTCTTTTCACTAATGGTCACAGACTTTAAGCTTCACCTTCAGTATTTGACCTTCCAGTGAATAGCCTGAATTAATTTCTTTAAGTATTGATTTATTTAATCTCCTTGCCATTCAAGAGACTCTCAAAAGTCTCTAAATTTGATTGATTCTGCAGGAGTCAGCTTTCCCTTTAGTCCAATTCTCATAATCCCACATTACTACTGGGAAACCATGGCTTTAAATATAAGGACCTTTATCAGCAAGGTGATGTGTCGGCTTTTTAATACGCTGTCCAGATTTGCTAGAGCTTTTCTTCCAAGGAGTAAGACTCTTTGAATTTCATGGCTGCAGTCACCATCTGCAAAGTCTAAGAATGTAAAATCTGACACCGCTTCCATTTCTTCTCCCTCTATTTGCCAGGAAGGGATGGGCCCAGATGCCAAGATCTTACTTCTTAATGTTAAATTGCAAGCCAGCTTTTACACCCTCCTCTTTCACCCTCATCAAGAGGCTCCTTAACTCTTCTTCACTTTTTGCCATCAGAATGGCATCATCTGGATATATGAGAGTATTGATATTTCTCTCAACAGCCTTAATGTCAGCATTTGATTTATCTAGCCTGGCGTTTTGCATGATGAACTCTGCATAAAAGCTAAATAATATGGTGGCAATATACAGCCCTGTCAAATTTCTATTTTGTTCGTAAACAATCAGGTGTTCTTTATTGGATTCCAACTTCTTGGCCCACATAACAGGTTCCTCAGGAACATGATGCTCGATGGAGCAAACACAGCTATTGATGGAAAATGGAGAGTTGGAAAATTTTGAGTTCTCTATAAAAGAAGGCTTTGGGAGGAGGTTAGCCCTCCAGCTGCAGCTCTTGGGGGAAAGGATGGAGCATCAAAAGCTGAATCCATTGTAAGATGATGAGATTTTAGGTGATCAGCTTTTCCTGATGTCCTTAGAATTGAATCCAAGAAGAGCTACTGATGGAAAAAGAGAACTTCTCAGCCAGAGATTAGCTAGAGATACAGACAAATTTAAATTATGGTAGAAAACCAAACCTTTGCCTAAATGTAAGGAATTTTTCTAACTGGAGTTCTGAGCAATTGTGATTGGACTCCCAACTTTTTACAGGAGAAGAGGGAGCTCTATGGAGCAGGGGATAATATATTGCCTCCAGACTTTTTTTTTTTTTTTTTGTACCAGGGAATGGTCAGTTAGATCTCCAAAGGCAAGGTGGGTTAAGAAGGAAATGATCTTCAGCAGAGAGAAGCTTATCTACCAGTGTGGACAAGTTCTTGCTTTTTGGTCATTGATGCAGGGCAAATAGCTAAATGTTAAGGGAAAATAACTTGTGTGGATTGGGAAACTCAAGCCCTGTTCTGCAATTCTTAGGCTGCTACAAGCAGGTATCATACTGGAAAATATGGATTAAGTAAAAAAAAATGCAAATAGATTAAAGAAGCAACATTTCCTCTTCCTTCCTAACTAAAAGATGTGGACCTTGAAACCTTGACTAGTGTTAAACAAATTTATTTTCCAAATGAGTACCACCATTGTTCGGGGTGACTATGATACTTCCCCCCACCTGGTCTGCTAAATAAAAACTCTATCATGTCCTTTGTAGATTTTCTAAAGAACCTGTAGCCTAAAATACCATCTCCATTGTGAAACTCCCTTATGTTTTACCATCACTATCAACTTCTAAACACCTTTATTAGATCAGTCTGGTAAGGTTATATTTGTATTGTGACCTCTCCCCCCACTCCCTTGAATGCAGAATTTGTGCATGCTCTTATTTAAAAGGAAAATGAAATTCATTTAGCCTCTTCTGGCTTCAGTTGCTGGATGTGTCCACTGAAGGAGTTGGACAAGTTGAATCCAGCTTTAAATCTACAATCCTGAATATCTGAATATTAAATTATCATCCCCCTGCACCCCAGAAACCCCCCTGGGGCACCTCTCCTTCAATCCTATGGCACTTTGGTTGCAGATCTTTGGTGCAAAATGAAAGCCAGCGTTCAGATGGGCAGATGTGAAAAGCACATTTTGAATACACACCCACCCACCCACCCCCATATATATATATATATATTAAACATGTGTAATTCTCTACATGTTTCCAAAGTTATCATGCAGAAGAAAAATCAGATCAAAAAGAAAAAAATGAGAAAGAAACAAAAAGCAAGCAAGCAGCAACAAAAAGGTGAAAATACTGTGTTGTGATCCACATTCAGTTCCCATAATTCTCTTTCTGGTGCAGATGGCTCTCTCCATCATTGTCTTTATTTATTTAAAAAAATCTAAGATTGCACTAAGATTTTTTTTAACAAGCTGTCTGTGCTGTCTCCTTCATTACAAAGGAAGGTGTCCCAAAACAGGAATGTCTTACTTTTTGATTAGTACCCAGAGCACTTAGCATTTGCCCATTCTAAGCCATATAATGATTTCTACCCCCAATTCATTCATTGTATATTTCCCTAACCCAATGGAATAGAAACTCCTGGAGGGCAGTGGCAAAAAGCAGTGGGGTTCTTGAATTCATTGCAAGGAACTCTGGTTAGGAGATAGAAGGTCACTGGGAAATCTTGGTGTTCATAGAAAACACAATAATGACAATAACAGCAATAACTACATGATAATAATAAGATTGCAAAGCACATATTATGTCTTTTGATCCTCATAATGACTGTGGAGGAGAGATGCCATTATTATCCCCACTTTACAGATTAGGAAACTGAGGCAGATGTCTTGCCCAGTTAGTAAATGTCCAAAGCTGGATTTGAATTCAGCTCCATCTGACTCCAGATTTACTACCTAGCTCCCTGTTAGTTGGATTCCCTGGTGCTGGGGAGGAAAGAAGCAATGTGGAACTGGGGATATGGGTGCCAGGGAATGCCCATTCACTAGGGCCAGTTGGGTTTTTGGGGTCAGGAGGTGGTCTGTGAGTAGAAGAATCAGATCAAGATTTGGGTAAAGAGGGAGCTGCTATTGGTAACCTTCACAGTGGAGAAATCTGGCAAGACCAGCCTGAAGGCAAACTGGGCAGGTTTGGGGGTGGGGTTCATAATGGAAGTGGGGTCAGGTCCCTCTGAAGTAGAAACCTCAGGGGAACGGAGTAGCCAGCTATGAAAAACAGGATCCTCATAGATGAATAAAAAACCCCAGTAATGATTCACATTTGCCATTACCCCTAGTTGAGATTCCATAAACCTTTCGCCCTGGTTTTTATTCCTATTCAGTTATTTTCAGTTGTGTCTGACTCTGTGATTTTCTTTTTTTCTTTCTTTTTTTTTTTCAAATATCTTTTATTTTATTTTTCTGAGACTAGGGTTAAGTGACTTGCCCAAGGTCACACAGCTAGGAAGTGTTGTGTCTGAGACCAGATTTAAACTCAGGTCCTCCTGAATTCAAGGCTGGTGCTCTATCCACTGCACCACCTAGCTGCCCCCTCTGTGATTTTCTTGACAAAACACTGACATGGCTTGCCATTTTATTCTCTAGCTCATTACATAGATAAGGAAACTGAGGCAAATAGGGTAAGTGACTTGCCCAGAGTCACACAGCTAAGGAATGTCTGAGGCTAAATTTGAACACAGGAAGATGAGCCTTCCCAGCTCCAGGCCTAACACTGTTCACTATGGCACATCTCTCTGTCCTGGTTTTCCCAGATCCTTGGAAGATTTCCCCCTTTGAGAGGGAGCACACTTCCTGGAAGCAGCATCCTTGGGTACCAGGCTCCTTTACAAGTTGATGCATGTTGTGGAAATGAAGGCACTGGGAGTCAAGAAACAGGTATTTAAGTTCCCAGCTTAGATAGTCCCTGAATGACCTCAGACACTGTTATTTTTACCACTGGCGGCTTCAGTCTTTTCATCTGTAAAGTTACAGTTCCAGGGTTGGACCAGACAGATGGTCTTAAAAATCCCTTTCTCTAATAGTCCCTTGAGAGAGGTTAGTGTGAACTGGAGTGGCCAGGGAAGCTTCCGAGAGGAGGATGGAGTCTGGAAAGGAGAAGGGAGGATGCTCCAGCAGGGGAACAGCAGAGACTCGATGGGCTGGGTCTCTGTGGGCACAATCTTTGCTCAAACATTAAAGGAGAGAGCTGACTAGCCTTTTAGGCAGGGTGGGGAGATGAGGGTGGGGGAGAGAAGGTGTTTCCGTAGGCATAGGTCAGTTGCTTAAAATGTCTACTAGATACTGCTAACTGTATTTCTCAGGAACTCACTGAAACAAAGGGCAAAAAGAAGAAACCAAAAAAAAATATTTGCATATAGGATAAAAAGGGACCCCAGGCAACCGAGGTCAGGGAGGAAGACAAAAGAAAAACATGATTCATATAGCATCTGGCAACTAGCCCACGCCACCCACGGCCAGGCTCCCAAAGGCCAACCGCGCGTTCTTGCGCAGAATCCCAGGATGGCGGAGCTGGAGAGAATTTTGAGGGCTTGGGAATTGGTCTGATGAAGCTTGTGGATGCCTTCTCATAAGAGTGTTGTTGAATGGATAAAATGAGAGCTGTCTGATTAGCGAGGAAATCATTAAATCAAAATCGTTATTCTTTTTTAAAAAAATTGATGGACTCCGATTTAGAACTTTCGATATCATCTAATCTCCTCATTTTACAGCAGAGGAAACTGAGGTTGAGATGAATTGACTTGTCCCACATCAGAACCACTAGGAAATATCAAAATCAAGGCTTAAACCTGTTTCTTGGGTCTTTGGATATACTCTCCTTCCCCGCCGTACTTCTTCCCCCAAAAAAGGGGAGAGTGTGGAAAAAGGAAAGGATGATGGGTGGAAGAGAAAGTGTCCGAGAGAAGAGTATATGGAGATTCTGATGAAAAGAAGGATGGAGGGGAGGGGGTTCCCAATCATTGTAACGGACTCTGAGTTACTAATTTTAAATGATAATATAACAGTGATATAAGATTGGCCAATCTAGGAAATCCCTTCATTAAAGTCTTCTGAGTATATTATGTTGTTTCTATATCTGTTTGTGCGTTATTCTCATTTTTTCCATTTTATGAATTTTCTGTGAATCAACATTAAGTCTGCCCCATATACTTGACTTTAATGCTTATGTGGCACCATTCTTCCACATCTGGAGTAACCTAGAAATGAAATATTCATCAGAATAAACTCATTTGGGGGCAACAGACCAAAGATGCTCTTTGACCAAATGCTCTTGGGTCAGCTTCTGGTCAATCAATGGCACCTGAAATTTTGGGGTAGTAGTGGAGGGATGGACCATAGGGCATTAAAAACAATAAAAATAATCATGTTTCTGTAGGACTTTAAGGGTTGCAAAACACATTTCTCACAACGGTGGGTAAATGCAAACATTATAAGCCCATTTTACTGATGATGAAATCAAGACTCTAAGAGTCAATGTGATTTATCTTTCATTACACAGCTTGTAAGGGTTTAAATCTTGACCGCTGCCCAAAGTAGAGTTGATTTTTCCCCTCATTCACAGGCTTGGGCAATAGTTTTTCTGATTTGAAGAAGAAATGTCCAGCGTAACTATTATGGTATAGAAAGCATTTATTTTTTTATGTTTGAATATGTTGTGGATGTGTGACTGTTGACCTGGATAGACCCAAGTAGATCACAATCCACAGATATTGGTAGCTGGCCTTTGAAAGGCGCAGCTAGGTGGTGCAGTGGATAGAACACCAGTCAGGAAGGACCTGAGTTCAAATCTGGTCTTAGACACTTGACACTTCCTAACTGTGTGACCCTGGGCAAGTCACTGAACCCTAATTGCCTCAGCAAAAAATTAAAATTAAATTTAAAAGCTTAAAAAAAGAGAAAGTTTCAGTGTCCAACCTAGCCTGAGCTTCTGTGGCTTCCTTAAATTGGCTGATCCATGAGGGGAGAGGAGATGTGGTCTGTGGCTGAGTTAAATGTGATGGAAGCCTTTCCCATGCTGGGAGGCCTGCGCTAAGTTGTTCATTTTGGCTCCCTCATCGTGTAATGATAATAAGGGTAGGGATTAGAGTTGTTTCGCCTTGTTCCCCTGACAGGGCTACAAGAATCCAGGACGCCCATTGAGGTGTCTAAGAGGGCTTCGGTATGGACATTCATTTTAACACTACAAAGCTTTTACTGGCCTGAAATCCCCATCATTGTTAGACTGAGGGGTGGAGAATTGTTTCTGGAAACCCCCTTCTGAGAACACACATTCTGGAGTCGTGGATCTGATCTGTGAAGGGACCCCGGAGGCTTAGATTCTGCTCCCTTCACCCAGAGTTTGGCCCCTGCTGTGATTATCTAGTTGCTTTCTGTTTCAATCACTCATTCTGGCTAACTGGGGCCTAAGCCCAGCTGTTGACAGATGGCCGGAGCGCTCGGCTTCCTGGGACAAAGCTTCTGCTGCTTCCCCCTAGTTCCAGCCCTCATTGAATGTGGGCTCAGGATGGGTGTGGGCTCGCTGAGGCTGCTGACTCTTTATTGCCCCTCAGAAGTTAAGGCACCATGAATGGCGCTCCACAGTTCTCTAAGTCCTTCCCTGGACCTGAACAGCCTTCTCCCTGGGGACCCCAGCCGAGACATCCACGCTCCACTGACCGTGCTTGTAGCCGGCCCCTCTTGGCTTCCTGCTGTTCTCACTGAGCCCCAGTGAAAAGAAAGGGGAAGCCGTGCCCATCAGTGTACCATCTGAGCCCGATGCCCTGAGATAGAGTGAGTGAGAGCGAGCAGGATGAACAGAGACGACTATGAGAATGTTAGCCTGGGGAAGCCATCCCCTCGGCCTCTGGGTAAGGTAATCCCCGATCCCACTTTCCCTCCTCCTGTCTCAGAGGAGCAGCCTCCCTGTCCTCCAAGCTGAGGTCTCTGGGGCACGTGGGAAAGAGATTTGGGGAGGGGATCAGTGTTCAAGGATGGGAATCAGAGCATCGGCCTTTTCTGTGGAAACGGATTCATTTATCATTGAAACTGATCGATAGCTAAGGCTGCTGTTCAAGGCGGAGCTGCTTGAGATGGTGGGTGGCCATGCCGGGGGAAGGATGAGCTGATCTTCTCTGGGTTGTCCGAGGAGGAACTGGAGTTCAGGTTGGCTCAGTACTGACCGGAGGCTTTAAGCAAACCTCCACGTGCCCTTATGTGAGAGGTCTGCGGCCACCTGTCTCACTAGGATGGGAGCTCCTCGAGGGCAGATGACGGCTTTTTCCCTTTGTCCCTCCAGCACTGGCACAGTGTCTGGCCCGACTTGACGCTGACCTCTCTCCCTCTCAGGACAGTTTCTCAGGATAGAGCCACGTCCAGCTCCCAGGACTTCACCCATGGCCCGGGCAGCCCTGGTGCTCCTGACTCTGGCCTTGCTGGCCTCCCTCAGCGCCATCGTCATTCTTTGTAAGTCTCTGGGCAGTTTGCCCGTCTGTGCCATGTTCCTCACTCTTTGCCACTTTCTGGGGCCATTTTTGCTTCATTAAGCTCCAAGGGATTTGGAATAATTCACTTGCCCCATCTCCCTCTCCCTAAAATCTGAGGCTACTCTAGATGAGACAATAACGAAAGCCAGTATTGATACAGGCAGGTCCCAGTTAGCGTGAACGAGCCAGCTGCCCGGGACTTTACAATTTGTAAAGTGCTTTGTGTGTATCATCTAATTTGGTTCCCAAACATCAAGAAGGATGCTATGATAATGTTCCACTTTAGCTGAGGGAGAAGTGACTTTTTCAGGGTGACACTACAACAGATACAGTAAATGTCTGAGGCTGGATCTGAATTCAGGTCTTCCTGGCTCCCAGTCACAATCTTGCTTCTTCTGTGAGTCTAGAACAAGGCCTGCTACTAATTTAATAAATGGCATTTAATAAATGCTCATTGTAAAGCACTGTAAAAAGTGCTGGGTTTGGAGTCCGTCTTGGGTTCTCTTCTTAGCTCTACTCCCTACCACCGGTAAGATTTCATGCAAAGGAATATATTCTTTCTGGATCTCAGTTTCCTTATCTGCAAAATGAGAGAAAATCTGTAAAAATCGGTAAAATTTGATTTAGATAAAAGGACCCTAAGGCATTTATGGGGCTGCTAAGAGAGCCATAATGCACAGAGCGTTGGGTGTGCAGTCAAGAACACTCATCTTCATGAGTTCAAATCCAGCCTTAGACACTTAGATAGCTGCATGACTCTGGCTAGTCACTTCACTCTGTTTGCCTCTGTTTCCTCATCTGTAAAATAAGCTGGGAAAGAAATGGCAAACCACTCCCGTATGTTGGCCAAGAAAACCCCACTGGGATTATGGACATGACTGAAATGACTCAATGGCAACTAAAAACATTTATCAAATTTTTATTATTATAAATCACTGTGCTAATCTACAAATATATAAACAAAGATATTCCCTGTTCTCAAGAAGACTAACTCCTTTTTAAAAATTAAAAATTTTTATTGACAAAGCATATGCAAGTGTAATTTTTCAACATTGACCCTTGCAAAACCTTCTGTTCCAGATTTTCCTCTCCTTTCTTCCATCCCCTCCTTTAGATACATGTTAAATATGTTGAAATACATATTAAATCTAATATAGGTAGACATATTTATACAGTTATCTTGAGAAGCTTAACTCCTAATCAGGAGTGATCACATGGAGAGGGGAATGTTTGGCTGGGAAGTCATAGGAATGAGCTTTGATGTATTCTACTCAAAATTTTTGGTTCTAAACAGAAAATTTCATTTATTTGAAGATTTGGTTGCCAAGACAACCCATTCCAGTGGGTTTTATCCTCTGTACTCAACCCCCATTTCTTTTGTACGGTTTTCAGAGAGAATTGTTCCTTTGGGTGAGATGGTGCAGGAGCTGGACCTGTGCTTTCACCAGGGTGGAAACTCCCAGTGTGGAGGCTTCTTTCACTGACGTAGTTAGTCTATAACGTGCAGTCTTTGAGACTTTGAGAGTAGTCTGGTGAGCCGAGAAGTTAAGTGAGCCTTAGGGAGACCCTAAGCCCGAGCCTTCCCGACTGACCCTATCCACTGTGCCATGTAGTCTTTCTAAAGCAGGGGTTCCCATACTACGGCCTACGGGCCAGATGCGGCCCGCTGAGGACATTTATGCACCCGCAGGGTCATGGCAAATGGGCTGAGGGGCAGAGACAGAGTGTGAGGTTTGGTTTTTACTATAGTCCGGCCCTCCAACAGTCTGACGGACAGTGAACTGGCCCCTATTTAAAAAGTGTGAGGACCACTGTTCTAAAGGGCGGTCTAGGCAATTTCCTTTTGGGAGGAGAATGAGGTGAATGAAGGAAGCCAAGATGTCCAGGTCGCCTGGGCCATAGATAGAAATTTTGGTTTCAATAATCTCTTCCCCTTTGGAGCCAGATCCTTTTCTCCTGGTAAAGTTTGGACCTTGGCGAGCTTGTCCAGGAGGGATATGCACTGATGGAGTCCAGTCACTCCCATGCTCGCGTCCGCTCTAAACTGAAGGAACCGAAGGGCTTCAGAGCAAGCCGAACACCCTAAGATCCCTGGGGGCCTCTCTCCTGAAATCTGGGTCTCCTTGAAATCTGACACTGCCCAGACTTAACTGTTCAATCTATTAGATTTCCAGGTGGAGACCTGCACTGGCAGTGAGGAGGTCCAGTGGAAGGCTTGTCTGGACAATATTACCACCCTGACTTCAGAGATGCAGATGTTAAGGAGTCATCTAGAAAATCCCAGGGTCCAGACATTAGAGTACCAGAAAACCAGTGATGGCTTGGAAGCTGCCACGGCATCAAGGCTAAAGGGCCCTCTGGAGACCATGACTGTCCTCCCTGTCACCATGCACCAAGTGCAGACCGAGGCTCCTGAAGTAGACCCTAAGACACCAGAAAGTCCCACGGAGGAGGACCTGGAGTTTGGGAGGGTCACTGAGCCTCTTGTAGGCCCCATTGGGAAGGACCTGGAGTTTGGGAGGGTCACTGAGCCTCCTGGAGGTCCCATTGAGAAGGACCTGGAGTTTGGGAGGGTCACTGAGCCTCCTGTAGGCCTCATTGAGGAGGATCTGGGCTTGGGAGGAGTCACTGAGACGCCTGAAATCCAAGTGGAGAAGGTCTCAGCAAGTGAGGCAGATGTGAAAATGTTAAAAGACCTTCTGGAAACTATGTATACCTCCTACACTGCAGTGAGAGATGAGTATAGTATGTTCACGAGGTCCTAGGGGACTGGGGAGCTTTCTTCTATATTTTCAGCATTTCAACTCCTAACAATAATTGCCATTTGCATAAAGGTTAAAGGCTCACAAAGGGCTTTTTAAAAGTCATCTAATTTTCAACCTCTTAATGGGCGTGATTCATATTAGAATCATACATTTGGAGCTGAAAAAAGAGCTTGGAGGTGGACTGGTCGTGAATGGAAAGCTGAATTTGCTCGGGAAGTCTCCTTGCCTCAAATACTGTCCAGCTGGGTGGCTCTGGGGACCTTTCTCAGCCCTTAGCTTCCTCATTTGAAAGCTGGTGATAATGATAGTATCTACCTTGTGAGGTTCCAATGAGATATTTCCAATGAAAAATTCTTTGTAAACTTTAGAATGCCTGTCATCATCATCATCATCATCATCATCATCATCATCATCATCATCATCATCATTTAGGATTGAATTAAGACCAACAGAGTGAAATTACTTGCCTGATATCATACAAGTAGCAGAGTCATAGACCATCCAACAGAAACTGCTCACTCCAAAATGACCACTATTCTCTTAATTGCCCAATTTCCTGGCCTTTACCACATCTTTTCATTCCTAACCTCTCTGCAGCCTTTGACACTGTTGCTCAGCCTTGGATCCTCCCTTCCCTCTGGGTTTTTGGGATCCTGCTCTGTTGAGATGCTCTTCCTACCTGCCTGACTACCTCTCCTCAGGCTCCTCTGCTCTCTATTTATCCAGATCACGCCCATTAACTGTAGATGTCTCCCCTGAGGCTCCATCTTGGACTCTGTTCTCTTCTCTCTGGTTATCTCTTTTGGTAAATCTCACCAACTGGAAATGGGAAAGCATTATCACAGAGCTTAGAATTTCCTGGAGGAGGGAAAGGAAGAATTTAAAGCTTCTGCTAGATTCTAATTTGGATCCTGGTCCTTCCCAATTTCATCTCTTGTTGTATCCTGCCTCATTATTAGGGGAAAGGTCCGGGACATAGCACCCTTAGTGGTTTATTAGTGCAAAAAACCTTGCCCCTCCTTTCTAGAGAAATACATAGTTCTTTCCGCAGAGATCACTGCATCCAAGAGTTTGTGGGTCTAGCTGAGCCTACCTCTTTCAACAAACATTTATTGTGTACAAGGCATTGTACTTTTCCCTATCACTCCCCTCCCAGAGAACCAGTAACCAAATCTCATTTCATTGACAAAATAACATTTATATTCCTGGGGACCTGTAGGGCTGGGGAAGGCAAGGCTAGCAACTTTCTACCTCATTTGCATTCATTTTCTCCCTGGTCCTTGATTTTTCTGCTTTTTTTTCTCCTCAGTGACCCTTTTAACCCTCCTCTCCAAGGGCTGGAAGTTCTACAAGGGAAACCTTTACTATTTTTACCAAAAGTATACATCCTGGAATGAGGCTGAAAAGTTCTGTGAATCATGGGGGTCTCATTTGACATCTGTGACCTCAGTGGAAGAACAGGTTAGTCCTTCTAACCCCTTCTAATCAGATCAATTTCATTCTTTCCATTCATTCATTCATTTGCTCATTCATTCACTCGAGGGGAGTAGAAGAGGCTAATTATGGCTAAAAGCACCCCGAACCGCTGACTGTGCTATGTAATTAAATTCTAGCATTTGATGTTTGTATTCCATTTTTGTGTACCCCACCTTGAAAGCCATTGCCCATCCTTAGGTAATTCTGTACGCTCTCTTCCCCGTCCCCAGCATCAGCCTCTGTACATGAGGACTGCCTTTATCTCTTTGGTCATTATGTTCTAGGAGTTCCTTATTAGGAGAGCCAAGGGCTTTCCCTGTTGGATTGGTCTGACCACCATGGGTACTGAGGACGGCTGGCGCTGGGTTGATGGGACGCTCTACAATGAGACCAATAGCAGAAGGTAAGTCCATAGCTGCTCTTCTTCTGGGCACATCCTTGCCTACTTTGGAGAGATTTTGAAAGCTTTCCCCGGGATCAAGCTCGAAGAGAGACTTTCCTGGCAACATTTTGCTCCGAGACTCTGCCCCTACAACCCTTCTGAAGCACTCATTCACTCTCTGGCCTCTTCCCCAGCTGTCCCATACAAACAGCAGCCTCTCCCTAGAGGTTGTGGCTCTTTGTTCACATTCCACCGATCTCTGGCCTTGCCACAAATCAAATCCCACCCAACTGTTGCCTTCCCTTCTTTCTTTTTTTTTTCTGCATATAATTGGAATTTTATTTTATTTTAATTTTTTATATTTTTTATTTACAAGATATATGCATGGGTAATTTTTCAGCATTGATAATTGCCAAACCTTTTGTTCCAATTTTCCCCTCCTTCTTCCCCCCACCCCCTGCTCCATATGGCAGGTTGACCAATGCATGTTAAATATGTTAGAGTATAAATTAAATACAATATATGTATACATGTCCAAATAGTTGTTTTGCTGCACAAAAAGAATGGGACTTTGAAACAGTGTATAATTAACCTGTGAAGGAAATCCAAAATGTAGGCGGACAAAAATAGAGAGATTGGGAATTCCATGTGGTGGTTCATAGTCATCTCCCAGAGTTCTTTCACTGGGTGTAGCTGGTTCTATTTATTATTGAACAAATGGAACTGATTTGGTTCATCTCATTGTTGGAGATGGCCACGTCCATCAGAATTGATCATCATATAGTATTGTTGTTGAAATATACAACAATCTCCTGGTCCTGCTCATTTCCCTCAGCATCAGCCTTCCCTTCTTTCCATTCATGAAGCCACCTTCTTTGTATGGGCTCTCCTCCTCTCAGTTGGCCCTCATAGGTCTTCCTACTTCCAGTTTCTCCCAATTCTTCCTTTACCAGGCTGCCAGATAAAGCAAATATAACATTTAAAAAAGGAAGAACAACATTTGCCTGGTTTTTTTCCTGTGGAGAATATAAGCCCCTTAAGAGCAGAGAGCAATTCTACTAATTCTAAGTTCTAAGAAAATAGTTCTATCTCCAGTGTCTAGTAACTGGGGACTTGAACTCATTAGGGGCAGATAAGTACTTGGGGGTCAACTAATCTGATAATTTCATTTTGTCTTTTAGATTACTTTTCTTAGCCAAGAAAAACAGAAGGAAAATATAAATTGAGCATATCTGCCTTCTTGTCTCAGCTAATCCATCTATCTCACAGTTCCCATCTCCTCCCCAATATAGCTAAAACCCACTTTTTATTGTCTAAGCTTTCCTTGCTGCTTCCCTTTATACTGAGCTTTAGCATCATTGATACTTTCCTTAATGGACCATGTCCCGCCTTTGTTCTCTTTTACCTACTGCTGCTCCTGTCACCTGCATCTTTAAAAATCCACGAGGCTCAGCCAGTTTCCCTGAGCATCCACGCTTGTTTCTTGAGAGCACATTCACCTTTCCTCTTCACGAGAACTTTTTCCCTTGGGGGTTTCAGAATTTGATTTTTCAGAGTTTCCCCTTCCTCCTTGATTGATTTCCTCTGTATTATTTGAGTCCATGGGAAGAAACCACATGTAGTGTAGGTCTGAGTATGAGTAAGTGATGGCTAACTTTAAGTATTTATAAGACTCGTGTGGATTGTTTGTTCTGTCTGACTTCAGAGAATTAGAACAAGCAGAAAGCAAATTTCAGGGGGTTGTCAGAAAAAAAAATTCTTTCATCATTAGAAGGAGTGTAATGGGCTTCCTTGGGAGGTGGTGGGTGCCTCTAATACAGAGGGCTTTAAGCAAGGGCTTGAATGACAAACTATTGGAGGTGAAAAGAAAGAATAGCTCCTCTGGCTCTGTAATTCTGTAGGAAAAAGAGTAAGCATTTATTAAGCACCTAATGTGTTCCAGGCACTGTGCTAAGCACTTATCTTATTTGAGCTTTACAAGTCCCTAGAAGGTGGGTACTATTATTATCTCCATTTTATACTTGAGGAAACTGAGGCAGACAGAGTCAAGGCTTTAATCTTGAAATATGCCTAGTCTCTTATTATCTTCTCCTTCCTCTTGCCATTTCAAGTACATATGTCATTGCCAAGTTTTATTTCATGAAGTTTTTCATTCTTTTTTTCTCTTTAATTTTGTGAACAAATAATTTCATTCTGTCTCTAGCTGGAATTTTTATCTGGGGCTAATTCCTAGTTGCTTTTTTCTTTTTTCAATTCCCCAAGTCAATAACCTTTAAACGACTGAATGGGTGACACAATGCACCGGCTTCGCCGCCTACCCTAACCATTCAGTGCTGGTGCACGCTGTGACCAGACATGCTTCCTTTATGCCTCAATTGAAAGCATTTACAAGATCTGATTATCTGCATCAGCAGAGGCGCCCCTGTTCATTCTGGAACAGAAAAGGCACGGCTGGGGCATGGTCCGTTGCCATGGGAACCAGCTTCCCTGTTGCCAGCCTACCTTCCTGGCTTCTTCTTCTGCCTTGGCCAGCCTCCTCGATTTATTCAGTTCTTAGGCATCTTGTGGCTATAAGTCCCTGACCACCAGGCCCTGTCTGCCCAGCTGTCCCCCATTTGGCCATCTGGTCTACAAGCCATCTTTCTTGTATCAGGATGGCTGAGATCCACCTTCTCAGCATCTCTGATGGATCAAGAGGGAAAAGTGGAAGGGTGGGGCTGTTTAATCCAGTTCAATCCAACAAGCATTTATTAAGCTCCTACTGTATGCCAGGCACTAGATAACAAAGGATACATTCTATGGGAGGGGGGGGGGAACAGGTGTGTAGATTGTGTTATGTTATTTACATATTTATATTTTAAAATAGATAGCTATGGCTTACTGGTTAGAAAGTTGGTCTTGAAGCTAGGATCTGGCCAGCCTCTCAATACTCTAGAGACAGCTGGTGGTGCAGTGGACAGAGTGTGGGGACCTGCTGGAGTCAGGAAGGTCTGAGTTCAAATATGACTTCAGATACTTACTGGCTATGTGATCTTGAGCAAGTCAGCCTTAGTCTTCTCCACTGTAAATTGGGAATAAAAATAGCACCAACCCCTTAGGGTAGTTGTATCAAATGAGATGATAATTGCAGGGTGTTTAGTGTAGAGTCTGGCACATAGCAAGTGCTATATAAATGTTTCTTTTTCGTCCCCTGTGGGGTTACACAGGCAGTGAGTGTCAGAGATGGGACAAGGATTGTTGAGTCAATATTCACCCTGCCATTTTTTTTTACTCTGCCTTTTTTTTCCTCGTTATTTTTCAAAATACATACAAAGATAGTTTTCAATATTCACCCTTGCAAAACCTTGTGTTTTATATTTTTTCTTCTTTCCTTCCTCCTTTCTCCCTTCTCTAGACAGCAAGCAGTCCAATACAGGTTAAACATGTGCAATTCTTCTAAACATATTTCCACATTTATCATGATACACAAGAAAAATCAGATTAAAAGAGAAAAAAATGAGAAAGGAAAAAAACTAAGCATACAACAACAAAAAAGGTGAAAATACTATGTTGTGACCCACATTCAGTCCCTCTAGACTTCTCTGTGCATGGAGATGACTCTCTCCATTACAAGTCTATTGGAAATGGCTTGAATCACTTCATTATTGAAAAGAGCCACGTCCATCGGAGTTGATCATCACATAATCTTGTTGTTGCCATGTACAAAGTTCTCTTGGTTCTGCTCACTTAATTTAGCATCAGTTCATGTCCAGTTCCAGGTCTTTCTGAAATCATCCTGCTGATCGTTTCTTATAAGAACAATAATATTCCATAAAATTCTTATACCATAACTTATTAAGCCATTCTCCAACTGATGGGCATCTGCTCAATTTCCAGTTCCTTGCCACAAACATTCTTGCCCATATGGGTCCTTTTCCTTTTTATGATCTCTTTAGAACACAGATCCAGGAGAGACACTGCTGGATGTATACAAAGTTTGATAGCCATTTGGACATAGTTCCATTTTTTTCTTGGCAAGCATATTTGACTAATTTTCCACTTCCTTCTCTAGCTAATGTGAGGAAACTGAGGAAAACGGGATTGAGTTACTTGCCCAGTCACCCAGCTATTAAGTGTCTGAGGCCAGTTTTGAACTTATGAAGATGAGGTTTTCTGACTCCAGGCCCAGCACTCTGTGTACTATGGAGCCACATAGCTGCCTTGTAGGTGCTTAAGAAAGGCTTGTTTTGGATTGATTTCTACTGCAGTCTCCATCCTTTTTGCTGCCATTATTTTAGACCTTTTGCCTGTATCCATTGTAAGAATATCAGCATCTCTACAGTTCAGTTCATCTACCCATCTCTTGTGACAAGAATCTCCTATTTAGAATCCTGATAGTTAAATTAATGTTTATGGAAGGTCTAAAAGCTGGCACTGATGGGCTCTATTTCTGCCATTCAGGTGTTACTCCTGTAAACCTGGAAAACCTCCATGGAGTCTGAAATCATTTTCAGATTTTTCTTTATACCTTAAGATAGCACAGCCAAAGAATTCTTGTCCAAGTAGCCAGCTTCCCAAGGACCTTGGAGAGCTCATTCCCCTCATTTTATAGATAAAGCAATGGAGGCTTAGAGGGAGAGATTGGGTAACCTGAGCACAGCTAGTACAGCAAATATGAAGACAACAAGTATCCCAGTGTACCCCAATGAGATCCTCACACTTCAGACAGTCTAGATTTCATCAAACTTGCCAGAGGTTGTCCCTGCAGGTGCAGCTTCAAAGAACCCAGAGTCACCTCTAGGCTGTTTTTAGGAATCACAGGGCTCTTTATAGCTTGAGTGATCTTGTCCTTTTTCAAATTTTATTTTTTTCCTCCAGGTTCTGGATAGGAGGTCAGCCACAACAAGTGAGAAACAAGTGTGTGGAGATGCAGGTCAAAACTTTGCGCTCATGGAGTGATAGAAACTGTTGGATTCACCTCCAGGGGATCTGTAAAAAAGCTCTCAAGAGGTTCGAGAAGGACTCAGACATAAGCCAAAGGACAGAACTTGACTAAGATACCAATGGCCCATCTTCAGCAGGGGAGAACAAAATGGACCATACTTTTTCTCCCTACTTCAGAAGAAACAAAGACTCTGCATCCAGAAGACCAGATTTATGGGTCCTGCAGACTTGGCGTAGTACTTTTACATCATCAGTTCCTGAGGACACTCAACATCGGATTTACTCAAATTTCTTGGGTAGTCCATATAGTAGGTAGTTATATAGGAGGTAGTTTAGAAGGTCTAAAAATTGGAGTGTGGCCCCTGATTTCTGCTGAGTCTTTCAGAAGCTTACAAGGAATAGAATGGAAATGAGTATATACTTTATGTGGAAAGGGAGAAACTGAAGGGTTACTTTTATTTTCATTTTACTCTGAAACTCTGGGAAAACACAAGACAAAGAATAAGGTAGAGAGTGTTCAGGGGAACATTTACATTTGAAGCTGGACTTTTCTTCATGGAACTTACAATCTCACAGGGAGATGATAGTAGTAGTAGTAATAGTAATAGTAGTAGTAGTAATAGTAATAGTAGTAGTAGAAAGAGGAAGAGGAGTAGTAATAGTGGTAGTATTAATAGTAATAACAAATAGCTAAATAGTGCTTCCTATGTGCCAGACACTGTGCTAAGATCTTTACAATTATTTTCTCATTTGATCCTCTCAGCAACAATGGGAGGGAGGTGCTATTATCATCCCCACTTTATAGATGAGAAAATTGAGGGAAATAGAGATTAAGTGACTGGCTCAGGGTCACATAGCTAGTAAGCAATGGAGGCAGCAAACACAGAAGAGGAGAAAGCAAAATCTTATCTGCAATTAGGTTTCAGTGAGGGCAAACCAAAGTTGTGTGAGGTCCTAAGAGTCGCATCACTGGGGGAGAGGAGAGCTTTTCAAAAAAGTTTTATGGCAGATTCAGGCTTCAGGATGGAGAACCTTTCGTGACAAAGAGAACTAACCTCCAGTGGGCTGAGTTACTTGAGGAGGGAGTGATTTGCCTCTTACTGGAGGTCTTTAAGCCAAGATTGGATGAGGGGCATGTTTTGTGATAGACATTCTAGCCCTAGTGCTAATTGTCTTAGATGTCCTCTGAGGTCCTATCCAGCTGTGGAATTTTTTAATTCTGATATTGTATCTTCTTAGTGATTAGATGGACAAGTGGACTGTGATTCCTATAGACTTCAAAAACTCCATGATTCAATTGGCATGAGAAAAATGTAAAGTTGTCTCCCTTATGTAAATTCCTTAAAGGCAAGAACTCTTAGTTTCTGTTATTGTTTCCCTTACATTTAAGACAATAAATCCTTAATTAATGATTATGGAAATTAATTGATTTGAATATTTTCCATGTGAAGTTTGTAACTTTTCTGATTCCCCCTGTGTTGGTGCTCTTTCGCCCTTCTAACTGTGATTGAATGAATTAATGAATGAATAAACAGACATTTATTAAGCACTGTGTAAAATGCTAGGAATATAAATACAAAAGCAAGAAAGCCCCTGTGCTCAAGGTACTTACCTTCTACGTGGAGAAGAATCTATGTAGGTAGTAAAGATTAGAGAAGGGTATTTTGACTTGGCAAAATATAGGAATGGGAATGGAACAATAGGAAAGTAAATTGACACACTTTTCCATTAGTAATATGATTATAGTTCCAGAATTAGAAAGTAAATGGAAGGGATTGATTGGTAGAGTGACTGGAAAGAAGATGGTAGAGTAAGTTTTTTAAAATTATAATTATCATATATAGATTTATTGATTTTCTTGTTGTATACACACTCATTTTATTCCCCAATAAAATATAAGTTCCTTGAGGACAAAGACTATTGGATTTTTTTTTTTTTTGGTCTCTGTATCCCCAACTTAGCACAGTGCCTAAAACATAGTCGGCACTTCATAACTATTGAATTGAATTTAGTCCCTCTACACTTGAGTAAGTTGGCTTTAAAAATCAATCTGGCCTCAAATATCCATCATCCATAAGTCATTAGTTACTCTAACTTTGACTTGGCTGATCCTTGTAGAGACCATTATCAGCAAAAGACTGATGGGAAATTAATTTTTTTTTCCAATCAAAAAGAGATCCTGAAGGATCACAAGAGATAGAAGCCTTTGGTGGCACAAGGAGGTGGGAATTTTTGCTATTCCTAGAGAATATACACAGGCAGGGAAGCTACATAGCAGTACTGAACTGGTGGAAAGGAAGGATGTGGTTACTCAATACTGAATATAATCATGAGCAGTTGGAGTCTGATCGGGTTCATTGACTCAGTTAAAGAGTGACCTTTACTGCACAAAATTTGCTGTTAGTCTGGATATCCCTAGTTAACATGCTATAAGATATGGCAAAGTTATTGCCTCCCCCACTTCCCCTTTCCCCCTCTCTCCTTCTCTCCCTCTTCTCCTATCTCTCTATTCCCCCTTTCTCTCTTCATTTCTCTCTCTCCCTCCTTCTCTCACTTTTCCTATTTCTCCTCTCTTCTCTTCTCCTTATTGGTCAGCCAGCTGGCATTGATATCCTTGAGAGTTTGCCATTCTACTTTGTTATATGAAGTACTGTGTGTCTATATATATATATATTTATATTACAATCTGAGTGCTTGCCAAAAACGAGTGAACCACAAAGGAAATAAGATCAAAAGTGTTAACTGTTTAAGATCAATGATATCAATTACATTAAAACAAATATCATAATTCACCTCCACACCCCAGCTCAGGCTCTGCAAGCATAGCTTAAAAAAACCAATCAGATTGCCTCCACACTCCAGTGAGGCACTTGAGGAGGGAACCATTAGAAGCAGAATTAGATATATGTTTTTAAGTGTTTCTTTTGCCCTTGGTTAATGTCCCTATATAACATTGTGTGCACATATAACAATACTATCTCCTAATGTACTTCCGTGGTTTACCACTACTAGAGAATGGGCTTAGAGTAATTATTGTAGGGTGCTCTATCTGTGTTCCCACCCTTTCACATCCCCTTACTTCCAGACGAACTCACCCGAAGTGCCAACCTTTAACTTCTGATTTACTACCAATTAAGCTTTTGTAATTACTAGTCTTTCTCTAGTGCCCCATTTGGGTTAGATGTGCAAAGCATCTTGCAAATTTTAATGAGTCCTACAAATGTGTTGGGGTTATTTTGGTTGCTCTTGCTCTTGTCATCTTATACCATCTTATACTCAGTTATGCTCAAATATTGATCAAATCTTGGGGTATATATTAGCTCTCTCAAATCACACATAATTGTTTTGGTTTGTGCTTCCTTGATCTTATTTTCTTTCTTCAGTGAAGTCCCAAAGAACTTACATAGTTTCAGTGTGTGTGTGTGTGTGTGTGTGTGTGTGTGTGTGTGTGTGTGTGTGTAAGTGTGTGTGTAATATATATAGTTATTTAACTAACATATACATGTATAATATATGAAATGCCAATGAATGGAATGTTCAGTCATTTTCAATCATGTCCAACTCTCTGTGATCTCATTTGGAGTTTTCCAAAGATACTCCAGTTCATTTTACGGATGACAAACTAAGACAAAAAGGCTGTGACTTGTCTAGGATCACTAGACCCTAGCTAGGAAGTACCTGAGGCTGGATTTGAATTCATGAAGATGAGTCTTCCTGATTCCAAGCATGATATGCCACCTAGCTGCCCAGCATGTTTATATATATATATATATATATATATATATATATATATATATATATATATATATATATATATATATATATATATATATATATATATATATATATATATATATGTGTGTGTGTGTGTGTGTGTGTGTGTGTGTGTGTGTGTGTGTGTGTGTGATGTAAAATTTATTACACTGGAAACAACAGTAAACATAAAGAAGCTAAGGCAATCACTGCTGATATAGTTTCAATTCCTGCATCTCCTGCATGCTATCCCTCCTTATTATGGGAACAGTTATGCCCAAAGCTCATTTGTGCAGGAGGAGAGTTAATAAACAATTCTTGGTCCCAATGATTAAAGGGCAAAGTGGAATTCTAGGCCCATCACAGTCACTCACACTGACTTGAAGAGCCTTGCAGTTAACTGAAGCTGGCTGACAGATGGATTAGCAGGCTAGTAGGAAAGGGAGGCAAGGATGTCCCTTGGGGGACATTCTTGCCGCCAGCTTCTTTCACCATATGAGTACTTGAGAAGCAGATACACCAAGAAAGTGAGAGAATCAACAACCAAAAATCAAGTCTAAAGAGTGGGATCAGATCATGACCTTGGACAGCGACCCTTTCTTTTGGTCCTCAAGACTATTCCAGATAGGGACTTCCAGGATCCCTTAATGCTAATGGCTTTCCTCTGGGATTGTCTCCAATTTACCCCATGTGTATCTAGTTTGTAATTAGTTCTTTATATTGTGCCTTCCATTAGATTGTAAGTTCTGAGGGAAGGGACTATTCTGTTTGTTTGTCCTTTGTCTCTTTGTGTCTGCAAGGTTTAGCACAATTAGCCAGGCACTTAACTTGTTGACCACAATTTGATAACTAAATACAAAAAACAAAGCAGAAGGACATCACAGTAAGAAGCTGCTTCAGCAAGGGTAACTGGGTAGTCAATCAACAGATATTTATTGTCTACTAAATAAGACATTGTGCTAACAAGATGGGGACAAAAAAGAAGAACTTGGGCTTGTCTTGACAGAGTTTATAATTTGGGTGTCTGTGCACAGACCCACAAAACAGAGGGGAAAGCCAAGAGAGACATTACACTATTAATGAGAGGGACAGTATGGCAATGGCTAGATCTGGATTCAGGAGACCTTGATTCTAAACTCCGAGTCACAAACTTGTGTGTAACATTAGGCAAGTCTCTAACCCTCCTCTACAAAATGGGAAGTTTAGACAAGATGATTGTGCTCTTTAGCTATCCCCTCCTTCCTTACTGGTCTCCTTCATTTTGCACCTTTTTTTGACTTCTCTATCATTCTCCCTTCCACAACTGGACAGCCTAACCCCCTTCTGCTCCCCTTCAGCATTCTTTTGTGTGCCCTCTTTTCTTATTAAGTTGTAAGCTCTTTGGAGACAGAGACCATCTTTCTTTTTGTTCCTGTGTCTCCAGGCTTAGCACAGTGTTTGGCACTGGTTTAATAAATGTTGACTGTTTTAAAATCCTATTATCTTGTATCTTATGGTGTTAAAAGGGTTTAGGAGAACTTGACCCACTAGGAGCCTTCATTAGCCAGAACATTTGGACTGGATATGCAAAGCATCTTGCAAACCTTAATGAGTTCTACAATGTGTTGGGATTATTTTGGTTGCTCTTGTTCTCATCTTACAGATGACAAACTCAGATAGAACCTGGGACACATCCCCATTTTACTAGTGCTATAAGGACAGGGAAAAGGCCTGTGATTGCATCAGAAGGAAACTCCTTTTACTAATTCAGGTCAGCAACTGCTCCACAACTAGAGTTGTAGGGAAATGGTCTAGCACATTGCCTGGGGTCATATCTTCCTGGCTCTAAAGGAAAATTTAGCTTAATTTTCCATTTACTAAATCATATTGATGTCCTACTATTACTATGTTATTACTGCTGCTGCTTTTGTTTCATTTTTATTACAAGAATAAATATTAATTATATATAACCTATGCTAAGATATAATAATGTAATTTATCCAAAGAAGACTCCAAATTTCTTCACATTTGAATCCTTCCTTCTAACATCCATGCCTAAACACAAAGCAGTGTATGTAGATTCTTTAGATTCACACCCAGGGAAGTAGACTTGATAGAAGGCAGGGCCATGTTTCCCTCTAAAGTCTCACTACCATGGCTCCTGTATGCTCACTTTTGGTCCTGGGCGATATCTAATGATGGAAAAGTTATCTATCTGCTGAAATTGTGTACTGTTGGGTATCTCCTTATTATATAACTATTTCTAACTATATCTCTATATCTATGTCCAGTATCTAATACCTAAATCTATCTCTATCTCTCTTCATATATCTATATTCTCCCCCCTATCTCTTCCCTTTTCTCCTTCCCTCCCTTTCTTCTTCTTCTTCTTCTTCTTCTTCTTCTTCTTCTTCTTCTTCTTCTTCTTCTTCTTCTTCTTCTTCTTCTTCTTCTTCTTCTTCTTCTTCTTCTTCTTCTTCTTCTTCTTCTTCTTCTTCTCCTTCTCCTTCTCCTTCTCCTTCTCCTCCTCCTTCTCCTCCTCCTCCTCCTCCTCCTCCTCCTCATCCTCCTCCTCTTTCTTCTTCTTCTTCTTCTTCTTCTTCTTCTTCTTCTTCTTCTTCTTCTTCTTCTTCTTCTTCTTCTTCTTCTTCTTCTTCTTCTTCTTCTTCTTCTTCTTCTTCTTCTTCTTCTTCTTCTCTCTCTGTTGCCTCTCTCTGTTACCTCTCTCTGTCTCTGTCTCTCTTTGTCTCTCTGTCTCTGTCTCTGTCTCTCTCTGTCTCTGTCTCTCTCTGTATCTCTCTCCATCTCTCTGTCTCTGTCTCTCTGTCTCTCTGTCTCTCTCTCCCTCCCTCCCTCATATACATACATTATGTCCAATCTCCAATCCATCCTTGATTGGCCCCTTTCCCCCTCCCTGTGTCTGCATAATCAACCATCAGTTTATGCTTAATCAGACTATCTTTGAGGCAAAGCACTTGGGATGATGAGAATACACAATGGCCACAGAAGACCTTCTCCCCTTGGATGCATTTGGCCCTGGAAGGGGAGGTGCAATCTCCAGAGAGTCTCTTGGGGCAGGGGCAAGGATGATGGGGCAGTAACACGCCTCTCCCACCGTCCCCAGTGAGCTCACTCATAGATATCAGATTCTGAAGTTGGAAGTGACCGTCTAACCCAATCCTTCACACCATTCCCATGCCAGCGCCCAGGAACAAGGCTTCATTTGCTCTATTCTAATTCTATCTTTGAGTCCATAAAACCATAGAAACTCTCCTGGTGGGGAGGACTTAAAACTGCTCCCTTCTTCCCACATTTTCTTTTTCTCTACTCCTTCCCTTTTATCCCATCGACCATGGGAAGACTCTGCAAAGCGTAGTTTTCAAGCAGTCAGCAGAAGTAGCTGTTTATCTTTCTTCCTGTCCCTCCCCCAAGACTTCTGCCAGCTCCCCTCCACTCCATCCGAGGGGGCTGAGCTGCAGGAAGCTCACCACCACAGGAGTGCCCTTCTTTTGGCCAGCAACCCACGTGGGCTCCTTGACTGCCCACAAAGCTCGAATGGGACAGGAGTCAAGGGCGTTGTTCCTTCTGGTTCAATGGAGGGGCACCAGCTTTGCCATCTGTCCTGCCGTTATGGCATTGGACACCCCCCAGCATTGTCATTTGACCTACCTGAGGCCTGAGGGCATATGAATCTTGCCATCTGTCCTGCAGTTGAGATTTATCTATTCTGTCTCCCAATTAGAATGTGAGCTCCTTGAGAATAGGGATTATTTAGCTTTCTCTCTCTGTCTCCAGAAATTGGCTCAATACTTGACACTTTTCTTGTTGCTGTTGATTTTTTTCAGTTGTGTCCAACACTTTATCACATTTGAGGTTTTCTTGGCCAAGATTCTGGTTTGCCATTTCCTTCTCTGGCTTATTTGACAGAAAAGGAAGTTGAGGAAAACAAGTCAAATGTCTTGCCCAGGGGGTCTCCAAGGCTGGATTTGACCTTAGGAAGAGGAATCTATCTACCCTATATACTTCACCACCTGCTTTTTTTTTTTTAATAATTCATTCAAATCCCTCTCAAAACTACCTTTGACATGGAAGAAGCCATTAAATTATTGATTTAACATTGAGAGGAACTTTAGAGGCCATCTAATCCAATCCCTATGTTTTACCAAGTTGGAAACTGAGTCCAAGAAGAGGAATTCCCCAGATAATTGAGTACTAGAGTCTGAAATCAAATCCAGATCTTTCTATCTCAAATCCAGCCCTTTACTGTCACTTTAGCTGATGGACCCAGAATGTTTTGCATGACAACACTTATTTGTTACAATCACATGTTTGTTTCCTTTTTTTAAAAGTGGCCTGGGTTGGGAGGGAGAGAAGCCAGGTTCCTGTTAATTAAATAAACACTTAAAATGGAGAAGTTGTGAAGTGGCTAGTGGTACATGCACAGTTAGGTGAAGTAACTTGTTCATTTTTCATCATTGTTTTAATCTGAGAGAGCTCTCATGGAGTGGGGACAATCTAGGAGGGGACATAAAACTAAACATGTCAATAAAATTCTTTTTTTTTTAAATGGAAAGCAATTTAAAAGAAATGAATTTTAGAGCCATTAGAGAAGGGACCTTGGTGGTTATGCCATCCAACCCTGGCAAAATCACTAGGATCCTGAGGGTAGGGCTGGAAAGGGCCTTCAAGTTCATCTGGTTCAATGTCCCCATGTAAAGGGAAAGAAGGTCTAGAAGGATTTAATGGGCCCCATTTGAGCCTTGTGATACCTCTGAGCTTCCCCTGCTTTTTTTGGTCTGGATCTGGGATTTTATCAATGTAAGTTGAACCAAGGAAGGAAACCAAATGCAGGTGGGCAATCCTTCATAGATTATGGGTCTCGGAGAGTGGTCTGGAACATTGAGAGGTGATGACTTGTCCAAGGTGACATAGATCATTTGAATAAAAAGCAGGACTTGAACCCAAGTCTTCCTAATTTGGACTCAGAACCTCCACATTGGTGGCACCAAAATGCCCAGAGTGCAGGCATGGAGTCAGGAAAATCTGAGTTCAAATGTGGCCTCAGACACTCACTAGCTTATGACCCTGGGCAAACCATGTCACCCCTGTTTGCCTGTTTCTTCATCTGAAAAATGAGCCAGAGAAGGAAATGGCAAACCAGTGTCTTCGCCAAGAAAGTCCTAAATGGGATCATGAAAAGCCAGACAGGGCTGAAAACAACTGAACAGCAACTTCCTGATTTGGAGGTCAGCGCTTGTACCACACTGCTGCTTTTTCCATAAATATGCCAACCCATCCCTTTTCCATCTTGCATGTGTAGCAGTTTATAAACTGCTATGGCCAAAAGAATTTATAAATAATTAAGCTGCTCACAGAACTGAGTGAGAGCCCGGAGTCACTTCCACTGCAGGGGTTGGTGCTGAGTGGGGCTTTGGGTCTGGAGGCCCGGGTCTCTTTTGGTGGAGAGGAGGCCAGGGACTAGGTATCTCAGGAGTCGCTGGTGTTCTAGTGCATGACTGGATTCGATGGTCTGTACCACTTGTGAATGGAAGAGGATCAATAATTAATCAATGAATTAGGAAGCGTTTATTAATCAAGTATTGTGCTGAGCTCTGGCAATTCAAAGAAAAAGCATCTACAGTCCCTGCTTGCATTCTACCATTATAATGTGCTGCTGTCTCCAGAAACTGCAGATCGCTCTCTGGTCTAGAGGAGAGACTTCTTCCCCAGGAGAGCCGCCTCAAGTCTGGTCTCTCCATCTCTTGAGTGCAGCCCTCTTTTATCCTCCCAGAGAATGGGCGTGGGATAACACAAGGGCTTCTGGGAAAAATTACTTCAACCAATGAACTTGCTCCTCCCCAGGAGTTCACAAGTAAAACTCCCAGTAAAGGCCGGAACTAGAGAATGGTTAAGTACCGATTTAGCACTTAGTAAAAACCTAATATCTCATTGTCTCATTAGCACTTAGTAAGAACCTAACATACCATCTTCCCTGTTTACATTCTATCACTTTCTCTGATTACATTCTATCATCATTTTCTCTGCTTCCCTTCCCTGATTATATTCTATCATATTTCCTGGTTACAATCTATCATCTTCCCTGCTTACCATCTATCACCTTCCCTGCTTACATTCTATCATCTTCCTTGCTGACATGCTCCCATTTTCCCTGATTATATTCTATCATATTTCCTGCTACTTCTTTTTAGTATTTAAAACTGCCTTTTTCAACATTTAT
Source organism: Sminthopsis crassicaudata (assembly GCF_048593235.1). NCBI lineage: Eukaryota > Metazoa > Chordata > Mammalia > Dasyuromorphia > Dasyuridae > Sminthopsis > Sminthopsis crassicaudata. The sequence continues at coordinate 28,903,684 of NC_133618.1, forward strand.
TTTTTAGGGCCTTCCACTAAGTGTTCAGGATTTGGGGAACAAAATCATATCCTTCTCCACACCCTTTACAACTTTGTAGAACTTAGTAATATCTTTTTAGTTACCTTCCCTCCTTGCAGATAGAAAGTTTACATTTTCTTGACCTTTTTTCACTGGGCTCCCATAGGAGTATGGAGGATTATGGATCTTTCAAGGTTCTGCCAGCTTAATGTCCAAGCTTTGTTAGGTCCCATCAACCTCTGAAAATGGCTTCAGACTTTGACTGTATGTCTTTAATCCAAGGACCAATCCAGCTAAACTTGGAGGGTCTTATCATTGGAGGAGTTGACCCACAGGCAGATACTTGGGAAGGGGGCAGCTAGGTGGCGCAGTGAATAGAGCACCAGCCCTGTTGGGAGGACCCGAGTTCAAATCTGGTCTCAGACACTTAACATTTCCTGGCTGTGTGAACCTGGGCAAGTCACTTAACCCCAGCCTCAAAAAATAAAAAAAAAGAAAAAAAAAAAAAGAAAAAAAAAAAGAAAAATACTTGAGGAAGAATGGCATTTGTTGGCTGTCTTTTGTGGGGATCTTTGCTTCTGTCTTGGGCTGGCATCCTCTTCAGCTCTGTAGAGCCTTGGCTAATCCATTCTAAAATTTCCAGAATGAAGAATTTCCTGTTCTTTTTACCAAGAGCTTGAGATGCTGGAATCTAGAGGTCCTCTTCTATAGATTCTTTTATGGTGCTACTTTCATAAAGTCAGCTCTGGAGACTATGGAGGGGGATGGATGCTCCTTGAACTGGGCTGAGCAGCAGAATCCCATTCCCTACTCTTGGCTTGAGGGTGTGACCAACCTAAAGCATTTGACTCTGGGCCTCTCTGGGTGCAATGGGTTTCTAATGTCTTTTGTCCACTTTTCCCCTTTGTCTATCTTTCCCCCCATCTTTTAATAAGGGTTTGGCAAAATTTTGGAGGCATCTCAGTAGAGAGAACAATATTTTCCATGGGGTCCGGTATGACTCACATGTACTCTTTGACAATGGCTAAGATTACTGTCAGGTAATCTAGATCCCTGAACACTTGCACTGATTTCTTCTATCAAATTCTTGATCATAAGGTCTACTGATGAAAGAACTTGCTTTAAATCTAGAAATGATTTATAATATGTATAAAGTACTTAGCACAGTGTCTGGCAAATAGGAGGCACCTAATCAAGGCTTATTCCCTTCTTCTTCTCCCCCAGGAAGGAGGCCAAAAATTGCTTATTCCTTTGATCAGCAGAGAAAAGGTCAAACGTGTCCAAAAGGCCCCCATTAGTTTCAAGGCGTTCCTATTCACATTTGAATGTTGGGTGGGGGTGACCTGAGCAATGCTTTTAATCCCATTCTGGCTCAAAAGCTGCTCATAGAATTGTTTCAAACCAGGTTCATTCTAGGTAAATAAGCAAACTTTCTTTGTGTTGGGTCTAAAACCTTTTAGCAAAAGTATTCTGATGGCTTTTATTCTTTAAAAATTTCTTGGAATTTTCCAAAATGTCACCATTAAAAACACATTTTCATTGTTATTCCAAACTGATTCATTAGCATTTAATTTGTTGCCTTTCTAACCGCCAAAGCTCCTGCTTCTTTTGGGCTGAGCAACCTCATCTCTCCTGCCAGTGGCTCCCAGAACTGGGCAGTTGTTCTTTTCCCATCTTTTATTTGCTCAGGGGCGTCTAGAGTATTTCAGCATAGAGGTGAGAGTCAGGAAGTCCTGGGGTTCAAATCCTTTCTCAGTCCCTAACAGTTTGACTTTCTCAGACAACCCCCTTTGGCGTTAGGGAGAAGAGGAAAGGAATAAATATTTATTAGGTTCCTGCTATTTGCCAGGCACTCTGCTAAGTCATCATCAGCCATAGCTAGGACAGCCCATTTCCTTCTTACTTGAGGCTTCCTGAGCTGAACTATTTATTACCACTGGAACTGCTCAGTCGGCTTGGGCTTCCTGTTCTCTTGTTCTCTTCGGGGGGCAGGGGGTGTCTCATCAGAGTTGTCTGGATGCCAGCCTTGAGTCAAAAGCCTGGAGAAGAAGAATAACTCTGAATACATTCAGGATCCCACCCCACAAAATCAATTACTGTGGTTATGATAATCTAGTGGGCAGCTCCCAGGCCTTACTGGCCGCTCAGGGGCTCTCCCCAAGCCTTGGACTTCTCCTCTGGCTGCTGACTGACTGACCAGGCTGCCATTTTCTCTCTCTGGATGCGCTTTCTGGGAGTTTGTTTGAAGTCCTTTAGATTCATGGGTCAAAAAGCAAAGTTATCAACATCATCCTGTAAAATGGCCCTCTCACGCTATTCATTGGGATCATTTAATCTCCCCTTTTGTCTTCAGCAGCCCTTGGACCTCCTGTCAGCAATAAAGTGGGGGGTGTGCATGTGTACACACACACATATGTATATGAGAGTATGTGTACTCATGTATACATGTATGAACTTACATGTATATATAAGCATCTGTGTATATGCATTGTGTGTCTCTGTGTATTTGTGTGTGTATATGAGTATGTATATCCATGTATATTTATGTATATATATGTGCATGTATATTTGTGTATGTGCATTGTGTGTCCCTGTGGGTGTTTATGTATGTGTGTATATGAGGATATGTGTATCACGTATAGGTGTGAATACTTGTGTGGGTGCATGTGTATGTATGTGTGGGATGTGTGTGTCTCTGTGTGTATTTGTGTTTGTGTGTATATGAATATGTATATCCATGTATATATATATATGTGCATGTATATTTGTGTATGTGCATTGCATGTCCCTGTGTGTATTTGTGTATGTGTGTATAGGAGTGTATGTGTATTCCTGTATATTTGTGTGTCTATATGTGTATGTATGAGTATTTGTGTTTGTGTGGATAGGAGTATATGTGTATTCATGTATAGGTGTGATTACACGTGTGAGTGCATGCATATATATGTGTGTCTCTGTGTGTACTTATATATGTGTATATGTGTGTGTATATGAGTGGGAAGGGGAGGTTCTGTTTAGGACTTAACTCATTTTTTTGTCCCCCGATGTTGCTGTCGGTCTGGGACTCTTTCTCGGAAAGATGTTTTAAAATGTGTAAATAAAGTACAGAGGTCTAAAAGCAAACCGATCCAAGCAAAGTCGCTTTTTAATCTGCTTTTACACGTGCACTCCTCTGCCCATTTATGTTCAGGCCCCAGACGGTGCAGAATTCCCGCTCCCAGTGAACCACACGCAGATCTAGACATTCCAGCCCCCAGAGGTGGGTCCCCATCTTGCTTGTCTCTTGCTTAACAGCTGTGTAACTCACTTATTTTCTCCCAGCCTCCCTTTCCTCTGTCTCATAACTAGGAGAGGTGGTTAAGGCTATCGTTCTGGTGTTCCCTGCTTGACTGGCAACTCAGGTCTGTGGAGAGAGCCCAGAATTTGCAGTCTAGAGCTCCAAGCCCGGCTCTTCTACTTACTAGCTGTGACCTTGGACAAATCATTTTACTGTTTCCTACTGAATAAGTGAAATGCATTTGTTACTAGGCCAAGTACAAACACAAAAGCAACCTCAGCCCCTGCCCCCAAGGTGCTCCCAGTTGATTAGGAGGAGACCACCCATATAAGAGGAGGGTACCAGAGAGAAGTCTTTGTTTGAAAATAACAAGCATGGGGAGTGGAGTCGTGAGCAAGCCAATGGGTCGCCATTTACGATAGCAATGGCCATCTTGTTTAGATTCTGTAACTGGAATGAGTGGGGAGGGGAGAGAGGGTTTGCACTCAGCCAAGATGTCGGCTGTGAAGGAAAATGGGATGTGCCTGGGGCTGACCTAGACTGAGAAGACCAGGTGAGGAGAGCTCCAATCACGATAGTGAGGAAACAGGATGAGAGTTCTAGACCTGAAAGGTTCAGGTCCTCCAGGTTTTGGAGAGGGACAATGTGGCCAGGGAGTTGGACTGAAAGCTCTAAAATTTCTTTCTACCCTTATTTATGATTTTTTGATAGTGAATATTTGATAGATTTGATATTGAATATTTATATGATTTTAAGTTTATTCACCCAGATGTCAAGGGGGGAGCAGGAGGAGTATGGGGGAAGAAAGCATTTATTAAACACCTACTAAATGCCAGGCACTATGCTAAGGACTTTACAAATATTATCTCATTTATTCTTCACAACAACCCCATGAGGTAGGTGTTAGTATCACCCGTTTTTACAGATGAGGAAACTAAGGCTCACAGAGATTGATGGTCTGTCCAAAGAGCCTGGGCTAGATTTGAACACAGACCTTCTGTCTCCAGGACTAATGATCTATCCACGGCACCGTCTAGTTGCATGAGGAGATGGCAAGGAAATTGAGATCTGAACATTCTCCATGAGTTCTATGAAATCTTGAGAAAACTCCATCTTCACGGGGACTTTTGCACATGATTTCCTCCTCCCTATAGTTTAGCTTACACCCCTAATTCCTAGGTAGGGGAACTCCCCAGATACTTTCTACAATAATTGCAACTGCTTAAAGACTTGCAGATTTGTTAAAAGTGACTTTTGTAGATAACATCCACCTTGGCTCCTTGTCGCTATTAGAAATCTCATTCGCTTCTTGTGGTTATTTGCTCATTTGGTTAATATAAAAATATTATAAAATAATATAGTATAAAAATAACATAAAAAATAAGCACGAGCTTATTTCAGTTACATAAGAATTCCTTTAAAGCCCTGTTTTTATGATTCATCATTAAATAGTCCATCACCAAACACTTTGGAAGTGTTCGCCCTGTACCGGATGCTGCGCTAACCTTGAAGAGAGAAAGATGAAAAAATTAAAGCGTCCCGGTCTTAGGGACTCTCTCAAGACAAACAATGAACTCACATAAAAATAATTACAAGATAAATGTCAATAAATGCAAAGCAATTTGAAAGGAGCTGTAAGCCTAGCAGCTGTGTGGCTAGGAGAGGGGAACCAGGACAGACTTTCTGTAGGAGACAGTCTTAGAGAGGAGCTTGGAAAGCAGCTCGAGGTGAGGGGAAGGAGGAAGCACATGTCAGGCTCTCGTCGTTGTCCTTCATTCTCGGACAGGTCCAGTCCTTCAGATGGCTGCCCGATGGGATGGAGACATCATTTAGTCAGACTGGTCAGCCCTGTACTGACCATTCTAGGATCCTTGGGGAGGACTTGAAGTGGGAAAGAAACTGGAACCCATAATCTGGCAGGGATGATGATATTTCCCCCTTTTTTACAAATGGGAAAGCAGAATAATTCAGTGTCTGTGTCATAATAATTCTTGGCAAGATCTAGATGACTCACAGTTCCACTTACAGATGAACCTTAAGGTAGACTCACAGTCCAAATCATTCCATGATTTGAGCTCTTTCTCCCAGAAATGGACACAGTGCTCTTTGCCATTATTGTTGTTTGGTTCCCCATCTTTCCAAAACCTAGTGTGGGATATGGGGGAAAGAGAAGGAAGGAGAGGGAGAGAAGGGAGAGAGACACACAGAGACAGAGAGAGAGGAGGGAGAGAGAGACAGAGAGACAAAGACAGAGAGAGAAGAGAAAGATAGAAAAACAGAGAAAGAGAGAGAGAGAGACAGAGAGACAGAGAGAGACACAGAGAGAGAGAGAGAAAGAGAGAGACAGAGACAGAGAGAGAGAGAGACAGAGAGACAGAGAGAGGAGAGAGAGGGAGAGAGACAGAGAGAGAGAGAGAGAGAGAGAGAGAGAGAGAGAGAGAGAGAGAGAGAGAGACAGAGAGAGAGAGAGAGAGAGAGAGAGAGACAGAGAGACAGAGAGACAGAGACAGAGACAGAGAGACAGAGACAGAGAGACAGAGAGAGGAGAGAGAGACAGAGACAGAGAGACAGAGACAGAGAGAGACAGAGAGAGGAGAGAGAGAGAGAGACAGAGAGAGACAGAGAGAGAGAGAGAGAGAGAGAGAGAGAGAGAGAGAGAGAGAGAGAGAGAGAGAGAGAGAGGAGACAGAGACACACACACACAACACACACAGAGGAGAGAGAGAGACAGAGAGAGACAGAGAGAGACAGAGAGAGAGAGAGAGGAGAGAGAGACAGAGAGAGACAGAAAGAGAGAGACAGACAGAGACAGACAGAGAGAGGAGAGAGAGAGAGAGAGAGAGAGAGAGAGAGAGAGAGAGAGAGAGAGAGAGAGAGAGAGAGAGAGAGAGAGAGAGAGTTTTCTATTAAAACTTAATAGAAAACTTCCTTCTCTGTGTTAGTCTGGTCCTGGAGCCTGGCAGCCTTAGGGCCCCAGATACCTGGCCCAAGAGGTCTCTTGTTCTACCTCTGTTCCTCTAACTTCTCCCAGGACACCCCCAGGAGCCCCTTGTCTCTATCTGCCTCCCCTGCTCCCCAGCCCCAGTCTCCCTTGCCAGAACCCCATCAAACTCAGGGCTCATGTCCTATTCCCCCTCTGTGTTTCTTGAGCTCTCACACACGAGAACTTCAGAGGCAGAGCATACGTGTCCACAAGGAGCACAGACACAAGTGGATGTGGATGGAGTTCCTTCCCCTGACTCCCCCTCAGCCTGGGCTCCCTGGAGGAAGCTCCCAGAGTCTCCAAAGGGCTCTTGGCAGATGGGAGGCTCACCCTTTGGCCTTGGATTCATCAAACAAGGTCCCATCTGACCAGCGGAAGGTCTTCTGATCTTCTCTTTTGTTCAGGCCATTCCAGAAATAGACACCGTTCGTTTTCTTATAAAGAAATTCCTAGAAAGTGAGAAGGAGTGCTGTTAAGGGGGTGCACACAGGGATATTTGGGTGTAAGGGGATAATAATAACATATCTTCTGGGTTAATATAAGAATAAAATGAGATAATATATAAAAATTGTATCCTAAATTTTGCAAATGATAACTATTACTTTTACAAATAAATCTAAGACTGGACCAGTCAAAAATGAAGTGATTTGGGGGCAGCTAGGGGGCGCAGTGGATACAGCACCAGCCCGGAAGTCAGGAGGACCTGAGTTCAAATATGACCTCAGACACTTAATGCTTCCTAGCTGTGTGACCCTGGGCAAGTCACTTAACCCCAGCCTCAGGAAAAAACAAAACAAAACAAAAAAGAAAAAGAAAGATGAAGTGATTTCCTCATAGACATGACTTAGTGATGTCCCACCTCCCACTTTTAGGGCCCTACAAAATGGCGCTGACCTGCTCATCCACGGAGGTCACTGAGGTGAGGTGGGAGCCTTTGGACACACAGGTCTCCTCAGCTGCAGCCCAGGACTTTACATCGCAGGAAAAGTAATAGAGGTGTCCCTTGTGGATGGCGTACATCTCGGACAATTTCTGCTTCAGGATTTCTTGGGAAGGAAAGAGTAAGAATATAGTGGGAACTGAGCACATCTTAGCCCCTGACTTCTGGCGTCAGGACCTTTGGGAATACCCCCTCTTCCCACGTGTGAGTCTGATCAGAGTCCATGGGCAGAGAGAGGGACCTTAAGAAGGAGGAGCAAAGTAACTGGCCACCCCCAAGCCTCCAGATCAGGGAGTGGGCCCAGCTTCCCTTGGCACTGGGGAGGGACCAGCCGACTCACTGTTTTGGTCCCTGAGGGCGACGAGGGAGGCATTGGCTTGCTCAGCGTAAGCTCTCCAGCTGTGAGCCTCTGAGGTTGGGTTGATGGCTTTCATCTGGAGATCTAGAAGGAAAGGATAGAGATAGAAGGCCTGGAGGGGTCGATCCAATTCGGCCCTGATGCTGTCTGGCTCCTGTGACAACATTTCATTTCATTCACAAGGAAAGAGGGAGGTCGGGATCACAGGTATTGTGATACCCATTGTACAGATGTTGATCCTAAGGTCCGATGGCTCGCCCAGAGACACACAATTAAAAAGCATCAAAGGCAGACCTTGAAGGGAGGTCTCCCATCTCCGAGGCCCATTGTCCTTCCACTGTTCTAAGAACTCTGGTTAGGTTTTGGGGATGTTCACTTGGCACTAGGGCTTACAGTGCCCCCTTCCCTCCCCGGTGGTCTCTGCTTTGAGCTCCTGTGTTCAGATAAAATAATGTTTTCAAAGAATCATATTTTACAGATAAAATAAATACAGATAAAAATCTTACTCTCCTTCCAGTGTGAACTTCTCTGGAGATTACCTGTCCCCTTCTCACCCCTGCCCCACTGTGAACCAGGGAGATGCCTTGTTTCTCTCCAGCCCTGACTCTTCCCAGTTTGTGCTGTGGGGGGACTTCACATCAATTCTAGGCCTCCATGGAACACTGCAGGAGGATTTCTCATCCGTGCTAGAGCAGCACTACTTACTGACATCAGTGCTTTTACAAATCACTGAACACCTCAAAGAGCTTTTCTTTACTTAGATTATATCCAGTAGTGTACTGAGAAATGTTTAACAATAAGCTTTGGGGGGGAGAGGAAGTGTACATTTGCTACATTTTTTATTTCCATTATTAATAGTTTTACCATCACTTTCTTACCCCAAACCCAATAAATTAGCCTTCTTTTGTATCATTTGCTGATTTCCAAAATATTAGTACTCACAATAATAATTTAACAACTATCTTTCGCCAGTCTGAATGAGCTGGTTCCAACATTCTCCTGAATACCTCTATCAATTTTTACTATTACAATGACAACAATCATTCCAACGACAATGACAACCATGGCAGTATTTACTATTTGCTACAATATTTACCATTCTAGAAATTAAAACATCTTAGTATTATTATGAAAATTATTTTCACCTTACAAATTCCCTAAAAGGGCTTCAGGGATGCTCAGAGCACACTCTGACAAACGTAGGTCTAAATTGAAACATGGGTAACTGAGGATAAAGTTCCAGTCTTGCCTCAGACACCTACTATTGTAGTGACCCTGGATAAGTCCCTTATATTTGATTTTGCTTGACTTCAGGACAGAAGACCCAGACACTCTTCAATCCATCCTCCTCTCCTTATAAGCTTTTTTTGTTGCATCTTCAATATATATATATATATATATATATATATATATACATATATATATATATATATATATATATATATATATATATATATATATATATATATATATATATATATATGGTAAAGGAAATTTAAACAATTCTGAGTTATAGTGCCTTCCCCCAGCACATTTGATCATGATTAATTTTCTTTGTAATCTCATGTACCCGATTTTGTACATTTAAAATATGATTCTTTGTAAAACATTATTTTATTATTCTTTTCTTTTTAAATTTGGAGTTCCAAATTCTCTCCTTCTCTCCCACCCTTCCTTCACCTCCTGAGGAGGCAAATGATATGATATCAAATATACATGTGAAATCATGCAAAACACACTTTCCTATTTCAGGAATAGTGAAAAAAAGTAGACTTTGATGTGCATCAGAGTTCATCAGTTCTCTTTCTGGAGGTAGATAGAATTATTTTTATCATTATTTTATTTTAAAATATTATTCTGAGAAAGGGGCCAGAAACTTCACCAGATTATCCAATGGAATTAGGATTCACAAAATGGTCAAGAACATCTGATTTAGACTCTAAAATCTTTTTCTTTCTAAAGTTTGCTGTGTTCTCTCCATCTAAGCCGAGAATGAGGGTTGGAGCCCTAGATGGGGGTGGTGGAGGGGGAGGATGGGTCCACTTACACAGGCAAGTCACAGATGCCAAGGAAGCCACCAGGATCAGAACCAAGAGGGCCAGGGCAGTAGAGATGATCCAAAGTCTCTTGTTGGCTGGACAGAGGAAAGAGAGAAAAGAGTTCTTAAAAAGACGTGGGGAGAATATCTTGGAAGAGCTTCAGATATCGTGGTTCTCTTAAGGGATGTAAAGCCCTTTGCCAACATTACAGTTTCATCATAAGGGCCATTATTTTTGTTATTATCGGTAGGTTCCAGTCTCAGGATAATGTCATTGCTTGGGCCTTCTACTGTGCTGTTGAGCTCAAGCATTGTTTTTAGAGCAACAGAGATACGTGGCAATAAATGTTTAACAACCAGGTTCTATTTCTTTTTGGAGGTAGAGACAGGGGCTGGTGGAATGAATGTATTCACACTTTTAGGTTTAATCTGTGTTATTTGTGTAATTAATAATCTGTGTCATTCAGACTTCCTTAAAGCTGATCAATCAACAGAGCGATCAGTCAAGTCCCGATTTGTGAGTCTCTGAAACATAAATACTCTAAAGAAAATGCAACGGTTGTCTCAGAAGGAGTTGGATATGGATCCAGCACAGTCCTGAGCAGAGCTTATCAAGCTTGCATAGATTTAGAGATGAAACTTCCTTGGAGGGCAGGGGACCAGCCTTTCCTTTACAGATGAGAAAACTAAATCACAGAAAAGGAAAATGATTTACAAGACCACACAGGTCGTCACTGAGAAAGGAGGAGAGTTCTCTCTACTGTATCATGACCTCTTCATCACAGACCTGAGATCCAGGTCCCGCCCGTCCAAAGGCCTTATGCTTTCTAGTTATGCTTGTAGCCTGCTTCTCTATGTAGAGGGCAATATAATCACATTAAATAAAGCTGGTTATGTCCTTCCTCTGCTCAAAATCTCAGTCTATGATCACACCATCTCCTTTCAATAAATGTCATCATGGGGAAAGAGGTAAATTAGAGCTAGTGGCCAGAGTCTAGGTTCTAGAACCATTTTGACCTCAAATCTGTCTTCCTGGATAGCCTTGGCTGAGACTCTGTGGCTCAGTTTCCTCACCTTTCTGATAAGAGATAGCTTCAGAAAATACTCTTAGATCTCCATCTATAACTAGGAACCTCTTTAGGACCAGAACAGCTTGGTGATACATTTCTCAGCTGCTCACTAGACTCCAGGGCCAAGTCCAAGACCCAGGGGAAGGTAAAGACCAAAGAAGATCCAAGCTCTTGCTTCTCTTTCTTCTAAGTCAAGTCTGGAGCCCAGCCACCAGGGTCTGGTTCTCTCAGCAGCTCTCAGAGTCTATGTATCCATTCATTCATTTCTCCACCCATCTATCCATCCATCTGCCCATTCATCTTCTCCTTCATTCTTACTTACCCCAAACATTAGAGGTCTGACCTAGGTTGTAGGAATGGTGGGATAGACCTGAGGAAAGAAAGAACAAGCCCATCAGGGGGTTCCTTGATCCAAGCTGCTTCTAAGAAGAAACTCTAGTTGCATTCCTGCTTCTCTCTTTTCCTCACCATCACCCCCACTTCTTAAAACTTAGTTTTTCAGCCTAGAATCCTCAACTCCAGAAATGAAATCTTCTAACTTGAAGCTGGACTGAATGGATTATGGAGTAATGGATTGAACATTAATTGAACATTAATCACCAATAGACTAACTGCCATTTTGTATAGAGACTCAATATATATATGTTTTATATATTGACCCAACAAAAATGATTCATCTCCTTAGTCAATCACATTACTCTCTTGCCCTAATCAAGAGCTACAGACCTCATGAAGAGATCACAAATTATCAACTCTTGTTTACATATTCAAAAGTTCACCATGCTTGCTTGCTTCCTTGATTAATTAGGGTGGAAGGAGGAACTCTTTCCTTATACCAGATAACCAGGAAGAATGTATTTTTCCTTAAAAAAAAGACAAGAAATTCTTTGGGGAAGATATAAAAGAAAATGAAGACCAGGAGACAGAGGGAAGTATTCTATTTAGAATTCAATACCTTTCTTTCATAATCTAGCCACTTCCTACTTTTTCTGTCTTCTTCCACTTTATTTTCTATCATGCACTCTTTGATCCATTGGTTCTGGTGGGGCTAATCCACAAAGAAAATGCTCCTTATCCCAGCTCTTGGTGTCTTTACTGGCAGTTCCCCATGCCTAGAAGGCTCTGTCTTTTTTGCTTTGACTACTGATCTCTCTAGTTTTCTTTCAGTTCCAACTAAAATCCCACAGTCTTCTCCAAGTCTTCTGCCTTCTCTCAGTTAATTATCTTCTATTTATCCTACGTATAGCTTCCTCTGTCTATGTCTGTTTGCATGTTGACTAAGGCTAAGTAAGAAATGAGGCAAAGGATGGACTCTTACCTAATTAAAAAAAATCACTCTGGGAGGGGAAGACCCTCAGAATTTCTGGTCAAAATATTTCTCCTTCATTAGGGAATATCCCCAGTACTTAGCCCAGTACCTGGAACATAGTAAGCACTTAATAAATGTTTATTGGTTGTTGAATTCTAAGCTGTACTACAAGGATAGAGGGTGAGAGATATGATATAGAAAAGAAGAATAGAGATCCCTGAACTTTTGGAACTAATAAATACATCTAAGGTTTTTTTTTTTCTGCAGTGTCAAGTCCAGGCTAGCTCCTCTGAAGGGCTCAGAATAAAGTCCTGGCCCCACATTGGGCGCCAAATTGTAAAGGCCCTGTCACCTCTCAATTGTAATCCTTCTCTGGGAGGAGATCTCTTTTCTGTATAATCTTTTCCTCTGTGAGCAGGTTTCTTGGGAGCCTCCAGCCAGAGCGAAGGTAGAATCTCAAATCCTCTTCTTCCTGAATCCTGGCTCTGAATCTCCTCCAGCTCTTGTCCTTCCCCAATCCAGACTGCTTGTCCAGGCCTAATGTTGTCTTCTTTTATCCTCCCAGAGAATGGGCATGTGAGAACTCAGGGACTTGTGGGAAAATACTTCATCCAATAAATTTGCTCCTCTTAAAGGTGGAAACTCCTTTAAACATGTAAACTCCCCCCCAGAAGTCCAAAGATGCAAACTCCTTTCAAAGGCCTGAACCAAAGGTATGAATTCTGAGCTAGAGAATTGTTTAGACAACCTGAGTTATCACCTTGTAATCCTAACACTGCAGAGAAGGGAGCTGGACCTTTTCTGTGGGAAGCTATTTCTTGTGTTTATGATGATGTGGAATCACAAATGTCAACAGATAAGAAAGTATCCAATAATGGTGAAAGGAAAATTAACTGAGTTGGAGTGACTAATATCTCCATTCTGAGGAGTGCTGGGGTGGCCATGTTTTAGACTTTACATAAGCGGTATAGGAGTCTCTTTTCTCCCCAAGTATCTGGGCTATGATAAAAAGGTTTTGACAATCCACCAGCTTAAATAACTGCTGACTACTTAGAGTGTTTTAGACAGGGGAAATGAGTAAGTCTTGTTAAAGGAAAAGTGAAGATGATAGAATAGCATCCTTTTACTAGAAACACTGAAGTCTCCTTCCCTTAACTCTACCATAAGTCTAGAAAATGCATCAGACTAAATTATGGGTTGCTGGAACTCTGTCTTCCCAGAAATCAGCTGGAGTCAGGATCACTAAATGTCTTTATTCTTGATCTTTTACAGTCAAGGTCAGGGGGTTAGGCCTAGCTACCTCACAAACACCTTCCTCCCTCAAACGCCAGGAGAGACTGAGTCAGCTTCTGTGTCTCACTTCCTCTTCCTCCTACTCACTCCCCCCCCCCTTTTGTCCCACCAATTAAGTCAGCACAGAACAGCTGGGGAGGGTCAACCTTCAAACAAGTTAATAGGGAACTGTCCAATTGGCAATTAGTCTCACGTGCTTCATTATCCAAGTGCATTGCTCAGTTCTAGCCCTTTACAATGGGTGGAGAAATCCAAGAGAAAGTTATCATGAGTCATTTTACCAGCCCAGGTTGGCATAGAGAGAATAATAGAGAAGTTTGTGGGCACAAGGGAAAAGGACTAAACTGGAACTTGTGTTACAGAGACTGGAGGAAGAGATGGTGTCCAAGAGTAAATCCATACTGGAGCGTCTCTTCCTTGTGCATTGGGGCCATCTGGCAGATTTGTTGCTCACTATCCAGTTCTAGATCAGGTAGATTGAGGATAAGAATCTGTGTCCAGTGATGGCTTTCTGGGGTAAAAAGAGAAGTGGGTTCTAGACCATCACATCTAGAACATAATTTTTTAATGAATTAATGATTTAAGAGAAGAATGGAAAGAGAGGAAGAGGAATACAACTAAGTGAGGTGAGAAAGGAAAAGAAAAGTTAGGAAACAATTTCACATTATTATCAGGGTATACTAGTGGACATCACTATAAATACAGAAAGATGGGGAATGGGGAAATTGCTGACAACTGAAATTCACTCACATCTCACCTGAATTAGTCAAAGGAAGGAAGAGTACAGGAATATCTTTCACTTAAAAAGGAAATGGGATAGGAAAGAGAAAAGGGAGAAAGGGGAATTAGAGAATAGATAAAAGGAAGTAAATCCTAATTAAAACTAAGCATGTACAAAAATATTTATAGTTTTTTTTAGGTAACAAAAAATTGAAAATGAAGGGGTGACCATCAATTGGGGAATGTCTAAACAAGTTGTGATATTAAATGTGATGGAATACTATCTTGTAAGAACTAATGAAAAGATGGTTTCAGAGAGACTGGGGGTGGGGTGGGGAGAGAGTCATGCAAACTGAGTCAGAATTAAGTGAACAGCACTAGAAGGTGGATTTATACAATGGCAACAATATAGTAAAGGCTCATTGTAATGATCACTTGAAACTTCAGAGAATTCATGAAACAAGCAACTCATCTCTTAAGAGCAAAGTGAGGGATGCAGGGGTGCTAATAAGATGCATTTTTTGATGTCATCAATACAGAAATTTGGTTTGACTGTACATTGATTATATAAACAGAGGAATGCTCTCTTTCGATCTCAATTGGAAAAGGCTGATTGAGATGAGAGAAAAGATAGATTTTTATTGATTAAAATGATTTAAAAAAGAAAGTATTACTAAGAATTATGAAAATCTGGTGGGGGAAACCAAAAACTTTGGGGGCAAAGTTGGAGCTTTCATATGTACTAACTTGAACTATATATATATATATATACATATATATATATATATATATATGTATATATATATATATATATATATGTATGTATGCATATATTTAGAACTTATTGTGTCATGAGGCACTTTATTAGCCACTGGGGGGCACATAGAAAGAATGAAATAGTGGCGCAGTGGATAGAGCACCAGCCCTGAATTCAGAAGGACCCAATTCAAATCTGGTCTCAGACACTTAACACTTCCTAGCTGTGTGACCCTGGGCAAGTCACTTAACCCCAGCCTCAGGAAAAAAAAAAGAGAATGAAATAATCTGTATTTAAAAACAATATATTTGAGGAAAACATTGGTTTTGCCAGATTAAAGGGGTCCAGGATACAGAAAAGGATGATAACCCCCTGATTAAGACTGTAGTGGTTAAGTTCCATCTTGTAAAAAAAGAGAGGCTGTATTAAATGGAGCTGAGGAGGGAGTGTACTCCAGAAACGTGGGACATCCTGAGAAAATGAACAAAGATGAAAGATTGAGGGTTGCATGTAAGAAATATAGCAGGGATGGGTTTTTTTGGCCCATAGAATACAGGAAGGGGAAGAAGATCCAAGAAGGTTTGAAAAATAGGTTGGGGCCAGGCTGTGAAGAGCTTTTACAAGCTAGATAGAATTTATATTTAATCCTGTGGATAATAGGAAGTTGCTATTATTTATTAAAGGAAGAAGATAAGCATTTATTAAATGCCTACTATGTATCAGAGACATTTTATGTACACATGTGTACAAATATCATCTCATTTGACTTTTAAAACAACCCCATGATGTAGGTGATTTTATTATCCACATTTTAGAGTTGACAAAACTAAGACAGAAATTGAGTAATTCGTCCAGAGTCAAATATTGGGAATACAAAGAAAGATAAAGAAATCATCTCTGTTCCTAAGAAGTTCTCAGTCTGGGATCATGAGATCATCTGTTCAGAACCAGAAGGGATTCCAGGGCCAATCTCATTTTACATGTGAAAAAACTGAGGTCTAGAGTAGAGAAAAGAGATGACTTGCTCAAGTTCACATGGGGAATAAGCATCAGAAGTGAGTTTTGAACTAATTCTTCTGACCTCAAAGACCAATCAGGAGACCACTGTCGAAGGCTTGACAAGACTTGATGTAGCCTTAACAGAGATAGTGGCTGTGTAAGTAGAAAGAAGGGGTCATATATGAGAGATCTCTTGGAGATAGAAGGGCTTAATTTGCACATTTAGCTCATATGTGGGGTGGAGACAAGGAGGATAATGTTGACATTAAGAATGTAGGACACCATATACCAAGATAAGATCAAAATGGGTCCCTGACTTAGGCATAAAGAATGAGATATTAAATAGATTAGAGGAACAGAGGATAGTCTACCTCTCAGACCTGTGAGGAGGAAGGAATTTATGACCAGAGGAGAACTAGAGATCATTATTGATCACAAAATAGAACATTTTGATTACATCAAACTAAAAAGTTTCTGTACAAACAATACTAATGCAAACAAGATTAGAAGGGAAGTAACAAATTGGGAAAATATTTTTAAAAGGAAAGGTTCTGACAAAGGTCTCATTTCCAAAATATATAGAGAACTGACCCTAATTTATAAGAAACCAAACCATTCTCCAATTGATAAATGGTCAAAGGATATGAACAGACAATTCTCAGATGATGAAATTGAAACTATATCCACTCATATGAAAGAGTGTTCCAAATCACTGCTGATCAGAGAAATGCAAATTAAGACAACTCTGAGATACCACTATACACCTGTCAGATTGGCTAAGATGACAGGAACAAATAATGATGAATGTTGGAAGGGATGTGGGAAAACTGGGACACTGATACATTGTTGGTGGAGTTGTGAAAGAATCCAGCCATTCTGGAGAGCAATTTGGAATTATGCCCAAAAAGTTATCAAACTGTGCATACCCTTTGACGCAGCCGTACTACTACTGGGATTATATCCCAAAGAATTACAAAAGAAGGGAAAGGGACATGTATGTGCCAAAATGTTTGTGGCAGCTCTTTTTGTTGTAGCTAGAAACTGGAAGATGAATGGATGCCCATCAATTGGAGAATGGTTGGTTAAGTTATGGTATATGAATGTTATGGAATATTAGTGTTCTGTAAGAAATGACCAGCAGGAGGAATACAGAGAGGCCTGGAGAGACTTACATCAACTGATGCTGAATGAAATGAATAGAACCAGAAGATCGCTGTACACTTCAATGCTGTATGAAGAGGTATTCTGATGGAAGTGGAAATCTTCAACATAAAGAAGATCCAACTCACTCCCAGTTGATCAATGATGGACAGAAATAACTACACCCAGAGAAGGAACACTGGGAAGTGAATGTAAATTGTTAGCACTACTGTCTATCTACCCAGGTTACTTATACCTTCAGAATCTAATACTTAATGTGCAACAAGAAAATGGAATTTACACACATATATTGATCTGGGTTATATTGTAACACATGTAAAATGTATGGGATTACCTGTCATCGGGGGGAGGGAGTGGAGGGAAGGGGGGATAGTTTGGAAAAATGAATACAAGGGATAATATTATTAAAAAATTACTCATGCATATATAGTGTGAAAAAAATTCTAAAAAAAAAGAATGTAGGACAGTTGAGAAATGATGGGGACATTTTTTGCAGAAATGAGGAAGTTTGGATAAAGGGTATGTTTGGAAGGAATGAGAATGAGTTTAGCTTGGGGTTTATTAAGATCGTTATCTCTGTCTCTCTGTCTCTGTCTGTCCATCTATCTCTCACTTTCCAAAGACAAAGAGGATGGAACAAAAAGAACATTCCATCTGAATTCTCTCAACATTTCCCTCAGAGCAACTTTTAAATAATGTGTCAAATAAAATTCTTGAGTGGTACCGCCAAAAGAAGATTGAGATGAGATGTTTTTCAACACAACAACTCAGGAGGTTGGGAGGAAAGGTCAAGGAGAAAACACTGCAATCATCCAGAAAGAAACCATTTCAAATACTATGGAATTATAGTCACTATCACACAAAATTTAGCACCTATCACATTATAGGAGCATGATATTCTGTGAGACAAAGAAGTTAGAATTATAACCAAGAATAACCTACCTAGCAAAAGTAAATATATTCCTTCAGGGAAAAATAACATTATAATGAAACAGAGGACTTTTAAACATTCCTGATAAAAAAATCAGAGCTGAATCAAAGATTTGACATTCAAACATAAGATTCAAGAGAATTACAAAAAGGTACATATGAAAGAAAGATAAAAAATGACTTAAGGTTAAACTATTTATGTTCCTATATAGAAAGATAGGACATATAACTCCTTTAACATTATAAGGGCATTTAGAAGGAGTTTACATTGACAAAAGATGTGGATAAAAGTTGATTATGTTGCATGCTAAAAAAAAAAAAACAACAAAAAACAATGGAAAGGTAAGAATGAAGAATGCATTGGGAGAAAGAAAAGGGAGAGGAAAAATGGAGAAAATTTTTACATATAAAAAAGTTACAGAAGTAAAAGTTTTTACAGTGGAGGGGACAAGAAGGCAAGGAGGACCTGATAATCCTTGAACCTTACTCTGAACTAAACTGGTTGAAGGAGGGAGGGAAGAAGTGTAAACACACACACACACACACACACAAACACACACGGTTTGGCATAAAAATCTATTGTATCTAACAGAGAAGTGAGAGAGGAAAGGGCTAAGAGAAAGAGAGTATGGATGACAGGGAAATTGGATTAAGAGACAGTGGCTAGAGGGAAAACAGACTTTTGAGGGCAGATAAGGTAAAAAAAAGAGGGGGAGAGATAAGGAAGAAAATAATGTGGAGAAGAAAGTTAGTAGTCACAACTGTGAATCTGAATGGAATAAATTTACTTTAAAATGGAAGCAAATAGCAGAATGGATAGGAAACCAGAATCCAACAATGAATTGTTTACAAAAACACTTGAAAGAGACACACATACAGAGTTAAAATAAGATTCTACAGCAAATCAATTATGCTTCAGCTGAAGTAAGAAGCCAGGAGTAGAATCATGATCTCAGATAAAGAAAAAGTAAAAAAGAGATCTAACTAACTGAAATAATCAGGGAAACTATTTTTTTTTTTTTGGCTAAAAAATACCCTAGATAATGAAGCAGTATCAAAACTAAACATGTATGTACCAAATGGCATATGATCCAAATTCTTTTTAAAAAGGTTAAATGAGTTATAGAAAAAATAAATACTACAGCCATACTTCGTGGAGGACCTCAAACTACTCCTCTCAGAAGTAGATAAATCTAACAATAAAATAAATAAGAATGAGATCAAAGGGATGAATAGAATTTTAGAAAAAACAGATATGATAGTGAGAAAATTGAATGAAAATAGAAAGAAGTGTACCTTTTCCTTGGCTGTGCATGTTTTCATTAAAAAACCTCACAAATGCAGAAAAGGATATATATATTAAATGTACCCTTTTAGAATGATGCTACAAAAATTACATTAAATAAAGGACTTTGGAAGCATCGATTAAAATTCATTGAAAACCTAAAAATCTAAAGAGTGAGTGGGTCAAAGAACAAATCATAGAAAAATAATTTCATTAAAGAGAATGACAGCACACCAAAAATTTTGGGATGTAGCCAAAGCAGCACTTAAGGGGGAAAAATTTATATTTCTAAATGCTTACATTTACACTTACATTTACATTTCAATTACACTAAATTACATTTAAATGTAATTGCATTACATTTAAACAGTACATTCACAAAGTGAGAGAAAATAGAGAAATGAATTGGATTTACAAATAAAAATTCCTAGAAAAAGCACAAATTAAACAGCCACAAATAGATACTAAGGCAGCTAGGTAACCCAGCAGATAGGGTGCTAGGCCCAGAGTAAGGAAGACTTGAATTCAAATTTAGGCTGAGAGACTTAACTCTGTTTTTTCTTATCTGTAAAATTATCTGGAGGAGGAAATAGCAAACTACTCCAGAATGTCTGCCAAAAAGAACTCTCACCCTCCAGATCTGCCCCAAAGAGAGTCATGAAGAGCCAGAAATGATTGAAATGACTAAACTACAATAAAATTAAACACAAATAGAAATCCTGAAAATCCAAAAAGAGATTTATAAAATTGAAAGTAGAAAAACAAAAACAAAACAAAACAAAAAATAACTCACTACTGAACTAATAAATAAAGCTAGGAGTTGCTTTTTTTTGGGAGGGGAAACCCAAAAAACAAATGAGATAGAAAAACTCTTGATTAATTTGATTTTTAAAATTTACCAGTATCAAGTGAAAAAGTTGGCTATAACATCAATAAATATGAAATTTACAAGCAACTATTAGAAGCCATCTTGCCCAATTATATGCCAAAACCACTGATACTCTAATAAGAGAAATGGATGAATATTTACAAAACTACAAATTGCCCAAATTAATAGAAGAAATAGAATACCTAGATAACACTATCTTAGAAAAATAAATTGAACGAATCATAAATGTATTCCCTAAGGAAAAATGCCTAGAATTAGGATGATTTAACAAGTATAATTTACCAAACATTTAAAAAACAATGAATTTCAATCCTATATAAACTATTTGAAAAATAAAGGTGTCTTAGGAAATTCCTTCTATGATGCAAATATCTAGCCCACAAAGAAAATAGAGAAAGAAAACTATAAACCAATTTCTCTAAATAATATTGATGCAAAAATTTAAATAAAATACTAGCAAGGAAATGATTGTAATATATCACAAAGATCAAAAGCTATTGTGGAATTTATAGCAGGAATGAAAAGCTGGTTCCATATTAGGAAAATTCCAAATGTAATTGACCATATCTAGAGCAACAACAACAACAAGTCACATGATTAACTTAATAGATTCAGAAAAAAAAAACTTTTGATGAAATATTATATCCATTACTATTAAAAACATTAGAAAGCTTATGGATAAATGGAGCTTTTCTTAAAAAAGTAATAGTTCTCTAAAACCAAAAGCAAGCATTATATGTGATGGAGATAAGCTAAAAACCTTCCAAATAATATCAAGGTGAAGCAAGGGTATTCATTATAATATCAGTCAATATTATACTTGACAATAGCAAAGAAATAAAAAGAATAACGATAAGCACTAAAGAAACAAAGCGTTTATTCTTTGCAGATAGTATGAGAATGGTATACTTTGAGATGATATGCTTAGAGAATCCTAGAGAATCAATGAAAAAATAGTTGAAATAAAAGGCAACTTTGTCAAAATGGAAGGATAGAAAAAAACCCACTTTAATCATCATCATATTTATGTTACCTATAAAACTAAGCAGGAAGAGAAGGAAAGAGAAATTCTATTTAAAATAGGTTTAGACAGTCCACAATTACAAAATATTTCTCACACAAATACCAATCTAAATAATTGTAGAAATATTAATTGCTCATGCTAGGCTTAGATAGTTCTTCCTATACTAACTTATTCATTCAGTGCCATACCAATTAAGCTATCAAAAATTATTTTACAGAGCTTTAAAAAAACTCATCTGGAAGAACAAACGGTCAAAAATATCAAAGGAATTAATGGGAAAAAATGTAAAGGAAGGAAACCTAAAGAGAAAGCAACCAAATTTCAAACTATATTACAAAGCAGTAATCATCAAAACAACATGTTATTAGATAAGAAATAGATCAGTGGAATATATTAGGTACACAATATGCAGAAGTAAATTCTCATAATAATCTAGTGTTTTATAAACACAAATATCTAAGCTTCGGGGACAGGAACTCAATTTTTGACAAAAACTGCTGGGAAAACTAGAAAGCAACCTGGCAGGAAGTTAGCATAGTCCAATAATATCTCATACCACATTCCAAGGTAAAGTCCAGATGGAAATATGATTTAGACATAAAGTATGATAAGCCCATTGTGGGAGCATCAAAAATTATCTGTAAGATCTGTGGATAAAGGAAGAGTTTATGACTAAATAAGAAAGAGAAGCTCACATGATATAAAATGGATAATCTTGATTACAAAAAAAATTAAAATGTCTGCATAAATAAAGCCAAAATTCAAAGAAAAGCAGGAAATTAGGAACAATTTTTACAGCAAATTTCTCTGATAAAGGCTTCATTTCTAAAATATATAGAGAATGAAGTCAAATTTATAGGAACATAAGTCATTTCCCCAATTGATAACTGGTCAAAGAATATGAACAGGTAGTTTTCAGGTGAAATTAAAGTTATCTATAGTCATATGAAAAATACTCTAAATGATTATTGATTAGAGAAATACAAATGAAAATCTTTCTCACATCTATCAGATTGGCTCATATGACAGAAAAAGAAAATAACAAACGCTGGAGGTTATGTGGGAAAATTGGGACACTAACACACTTAGTGGAGTTGTGTACTGATACAACCATTCTGGAGAATCATTTGGAACTATGACTAAAGTGTCATCCAGCAATTTCAAATTTCTAGGTCTGTATCCCAAAGAGATTAAAGGAAAAGGAAAAGGACCTATATGTACAAAAATGTTTATAGCAGCCCTTTTTGTTATGGTAAAGAATTGGAAACCGAGGGGATACTCATCCATCAAGGGATGGCTAAAGAACTATTGCTCTATAAGAAATGACAAGAGCAAAGCTTTCAGAAAAACCTAAGTTGACTTATATGAACTGATTCTAGTGAAATGAGCAGAACGAGAACAATAGTCGACTGTGAAGGACATAGTTATTCTAATCAATACAGTGATTCATGATAATTCCAAAGAATCCATAATGAAAAATGCTATTTCCCAAGAGAGAACTGATGAATTCTGAGTTGAAATTGAAGTCTTTTCACTATTTTTATTACCCCCCCATTTTTTGCGGCATTTATATGAAAATATGTTCTGCATGACTTTACAACAATAGATATCATATTGTTTGCCTTCTCAAGGGCTAGGAAATGGACAAGAGAGAGGGTGACAATTTGGGACTCAATATAAAAACAGAATGTTAAAAGGAAAAGAGAGGGAGAAAGAAAGACAAAGAGACAGAAACAGAAACACAAAGAGACAGACAGACAGACAAAGAAAAAAACTGGCCTTAGGGGAGGAACATTCATAGTTAGAGGCTGTGATAAGGATGGTAAAGTATCAATGAAGAAAGAGTAGTTAGAATGAAATGAGTGATGATTCATTAATTATAGGTAATATACATTGATAATTGTCATCATCTCTCTTCATTAATTAATAAAACTAATTAATAAAATTATTCCTTAGCCCTTCATTTATTATTATAATATATTATAATTATTATAATATATTAAGAGGAAATTTTTTTTAAAAGAAATCCAGGATTCTGGGAATGGGAGAGAAAATAATATTGTTAGGGTTTATCCTACAGCCCACCTGGATGGGAGAAAATAAATGAAGGGTTAGGGAAACACATCTCAACTGTATCCTCAAAACTTGACTTTTTTTTAGTAATGGGAGTTTCAATGATCCTTACAATTGCTGTAGTTCTGTCTTTGTAAAAGCAGAGCAGATAATAAGCTTATGGCTTTCTTCAACAATAATTTTAGGCTTCTAAATGTGCAGCAAATAACAAGAGGAACTGTGAACCTGAGCCCAAGCCTCTTTGAAAAACTTGTCACTCACACAGAAACAATGGAATTGTTGGGGACCAGTGACTCACAGTATCACAGTATTCATGGTTGAGAAGAGGGAGCCAGACCCTTAAATGCAGACCCTAGATCTGAAAAGGGCAGATTTCAGTGTTCAGGGAAAGGACAGGTGCATTCAGGGATGTTGACTTGTCTTTAGTGGACAAGTAATATTGGAGCTAGGACTCCCTTTCCCTTCACTCTTCAGCTCTGGGTTCTGTTGCTTAACCATTCTGTTTCCTGTCTTATACAGGAACCCCTGGCATAGCATAGAGCAGGACCTTTTCCTTCCTGTGGTCGTGTAATAAATGCTCCTTTTCCTCTATGTCTAGTCATGTCTGCCTGGACAATGATTCTACCTTCACTGCGGTCATTCGGCCTCCCTTACCTTCCTATCCAAATTCTAATGATATGTGATTAGTGATTTTCTGATCTCCTTATCATTTAGATCAAAGAGAAACTTCTAATTGTACTCTTCAAAACTCAATTAGTCATTGGATTTGCATCAAGCACAATTTCCTCAGCTGTTTGTTATAAACTCAGCTCGTTCCTCTCTTTCAGTGCGTCCTTGGTGGGCTGAAATGAACTCAACTGAAATGAAAAATGTCCTCCTTTACATAGTTAACTTGTGTTATTGAGAGGAATTACAATCTTTCTCGAGTAAGGAAGGGGTTCGACATTCTACATGTAATAAAAAAAAAGTGCATTCAATTAAAAAAAAAGTTCTATGATGTAGGATCCAATTCCTGGTTTGGAGTTTCCAGAGTCCTTCAAAACTCATATCACAATGTCACTTAATCTCCTCCCTCCATGTCATTTCATGTTCCCCTTGCCTGAAATGCTCTCTTTCTTCATTACTCTTCATTTTCTTGGCTTCCTTTAAGACTCTCTCAAAGCTCACTGTTTATAGGAGGACATCCCCTCTGTTTCCTCTTCTCGTACCTTCCCTTCGGATATTACCTCCCATCTGGTCTATATATGCCTTATAGATTTCTATCTTTTCATATTGATCTCCCCTATTAGAAAAATAATTGGAATAGATAGCAATTACTTGGCATTTTAAGGTTTGCAAAATACAAAAGTTTCAACCTCTTTAACAACCCTGAGAGGAAGAGTCTGTTATTATCTCCATGTTATGGGTGAGGAAATTGGGGGGAGATCACTGGTTAAGTGACTTGCTCAGAGCCACAGAGCCAAGAAGTGTCTGAAGTTAGCTAGTTGAGCTTTTTGAAGACAGGAATCGTTTTTGCCTTTCTTTAAAACCCCAGCCCTTGGCTCAGTGCCTCAGTACACACTTCATAAATGCACACTTCATAAATGCTTGTTGACTGACTTCCCAGAATGCAGAACTGAATAAGATATCCTAGCTATGGTCTGACTAAGACTGATTTTTAAAAATTAATCAATCAATCAATCTATCTATCTATTTATTTTTAATAGTTTTTATTTATAAGTTATATGCATGGGTAACTTTACAACATTGACAATTGCCAAACCTTTTGTTCTAATTTTCCCCCTCCAGATGGCAGGTTGACCAATACATGTTAAATATGTTAAAGTATAAATTAAATACAATATATTTTTACATGTAAGACTGAATTTATCAGGCAGCTCAGCATCACAGTGGATGGAGCACTGACCTGAGATCCAGACTAAGATTTTTACTAGCTGTGTGACCCTGGGCAAATCACAATTTATCTCTACCTTAATTTCCTCATCTGTAAAATGGGAATAATAATAGCACCCATCTCCCAATTATGTGCTTTGCAAACCTTGAGATACTATAAATCCTATTATTGGGACTCGGCACCTATTAATCACTTAAGAAAAATTTGTTGACTTACTGACTGTTACAGGGTACAAAGTATAAAGCATCCATAAAGGGAGTTTAGGAGACATGATCAATTATATATATATATATATATATATATATATATATATATATATATATATATATATATATATATATATATATATATATATATATATATATATATATATATATATGTATTAACAAGTAGCTTGTCAAACCTTAACCTCTCTTCCATTCCTCCCAGCCTTTCCATGGATTATATATATATATATATATATATATATATATATATATATATATATATATATATATGTATAAACAAGTAGCTTGTCAAACCTTAACCTCTCTTCCATTCCTCCCAGCCTTTCCATGGATTATATATATATATATAAACAAGTAGCTTGTCAAACCTTAACCTCTCTTCCATTCCTCCCAGCCTTTCCATGGATTATATATATATATATAAACAAGTAGCTTGTCAAACCTTAACCTCTCTTCCATTCCTCCCAGCCTTTCCATGGATGAAGTTCATTAGCCTCGAGGCAGTGAGGTATGGTGGCTAGATCACTGGACTTGCCAAGTGACTGATTGGATAGTCAGGACAATAGTCAGAATCCCACGCATTAGCCAGATTGGAATGGGATCTCTAAGGTCCCTTCCGATTGTAAATGGAAGATCCTGATTTCTAGGGACTTGACTTCTCCAAGCACATCAAGAATCCCAGCTTAGCCTGAGGGCTTACCTTTTTCAGCCTGGGGCACTGCATTTCTCTTGGTCACATTTTCATAGATCCCATCCAATTCCATCCTGCTGGCTCTTCAAGGGCAGCCTGACCTATCTCTAGACTCTGATGGGGACATCAGCACCTTTTTTTCTCATCAGAACAATGGGAAGAAGAAGTGAAAACTTCGAAGTTCATATGTTTTTCTCAGTGTTTTGTCAAGAGGCTCTGTCAGTGACTAGCACCTCCCCCCCCAAAGGGTGTGTTTCTCTTTCTCCTTCCTCTTTCCCTGATTTAGTGGGCATTCTTCCTCTTTGTGGCTGAAGCCACAAGGGTGCTGTTCCACGAAGGAAAGAGATGAAATATGAAAGAAAGGGAGAAAACATTTATATGGTACCTACTATGTGCCACCCATTAAGTACTTTACAAATATTTGATTGACATAGCAACATGTGAGGGGGATATTATTATTACTCTCATTTTAGAGATGAGGAAACTGAGGCAGACAGAAGTTTAAATAACTTCCCCAGAGTCACACAGCTAATAAGTGTCTAAGACTGGATTTGACCTGCCTGATGCTTTGCCATCTGGCCACCAGGCTGTCTCAGGAGTGTGGTGGAAGCCATATTGTATTGATACTGATGATTTTGTTCAACCCATGAGTAAGACTTTACATTTACCTGTTGAGAGGATTTTAGATCCAACTCTGGCCGCCTAGTATAGAAAAAAGACCTTTGAATTTTTTTTATCAAAATGCCAAGTGAGGTTTTTCCCATTTAATATAATTATATATAAACAAAATTATATATATATATATATATATACATAAACAAAATTATATGAAAACATGATTGACTACTAATTCACTGTGAAATTATTGATAGTAGGGATTATCTCGTTCTTTATATATAATATATATATGTTATATATATGTATAAAACATGAACACATAAGATACTCAAAATATGTTTTTTCACTGATTGACCCTGGTGCCCTCAGCCAAGATAGGGACATTGTCATTGATTTAGCACTAGATGGTTTGGGAAAATGAAATGCTGAATTTGAGATACTTGTGACATATTCAAGTAGAGATGTTCAGAAGGAAACTGGAAATGAAACTAGATTGAAAAGGATTGAAGAATAACTGAGCAGAATGGAGTTAACGAAAAAAAGACAGTCTTTTCTAGGAGTTTGATTGAAAAAATAATTAGAGCTATAGGATGTCATCTTGAAGAGATATTAAGATCTAAGGAAGTATTTTTAAATATTTTTTCTTTCTTTTTTTATCATAATTTTGAAATTTAAAAAATTATATTTAGATATTATAAAAACTAAAGGATAAAATCCATCCTTTAAATTACACGGTGCAAAATGGAAGCACCTCATTGTTTCAAAGGTACAAAATCAAGAAAAAATGCATAAGCACAATAAATGTACTAAAAGTGTTTTAAATAATAAATCCTGATATATTATATTCAGATGAGATATAAATAAGGTTATAGGAGACAGAAGGGAAGAAGGGAAGAAATCAGTTTTTTATTTCAATTTTAATTATAAATAAATGAGGAATTTTGTTCTGGCACCTTTTGTAATTTCTCAGTATCTATGTCTTCTGTTCTTTGCCTTTTGGAGAAAACATAGCATTGTAAGGCTGCTGCCTTTTTGGGATGTGGACAAGGATCAAGATCTTCCTTAATGCACCCTCTGTCTATGCAAGTTGGAGTTGAAGGAAACCCAAATTCCCCAAAATTTTTGGGTGTGGTTGGGAGGAAAATAGTGGAAACGGTGCTGTTATGATTCTTACAAGGTACTAAGATAGTGGAATTGATGGAGACAATAATTATCTAATTTAGCATGGTTCAGTATGATTGATCTGACCCTACAAGGAGATGTTATGGGCCAGAACCTGAAACAAGGTACTGAGTGGAATTGAGGAGACAATGGTAAAATCTAGTTTAGCATTGATTTAATCCTACAACAAATAATGGTTTCCTAGTGATATAATGATTGGTGGATACTTAGTGTGGGGCATATAAGCAAGAAGCTCTCAGGGCCAAAGGGGACTCTGGGAGATTGAGAAGCCAGGATTCAGTTGGGCAGAATGAAGGAAGACAGAGAAGTGGTGGCAGGCTGTCCTGAGGAGAATACTGAAACCAAGATCCGGAAGGCCTGCAGAAAACTAGCCAAGCTCCAAGTGAAGGAGATAAGATTTGGAAAGAGACAGTAAAGGGATTTGGACTTTTAATCCCTGGCTGCATTTGAGATGATTATTACTCTGAACTGAAACTAAGGCTGCCTCCAGAAGCCCCCCAAGAAACCTGCTGCCAGAAAACATTATATTTAGAGAAGAATGCTTACATGGTGCCTTAGACAAGAGGCTAGTTTCTTTTCCCTTTCTTCTTCTGGAATATCAGTGTAATAAATTTCATATTCTTTACAAATCTACAGGAGAGCTTTTTAAAAGGATTTTTTAGGATTTTGAATGTTTGAAGAAAGAAACTAGTAGATAGAAATTGAAGAGAATTTAGCCAATTATCATATATTAAAAGATTACTGCATCCCAGACTGAAAAGAGGGGTTCATTGAAGTTGTAATCTGCTGGAGAAGATGGGATAGTAGGTACATATAAAGGGATTGGCTTGGAAAGGATAAGGATCTTCCCATTTCCAGAGACTGGTTAAAGGAGGCAAAAGAAGAGGATGATATTGGATTATCTCCAATCATGATGAAAGATTTGTGTGTTTTTGATTGATCAAAAATAGTCACCATGCCAAATTTCTAAGGCATTTTTCTTTTTTTGCTGAGGCAATTAGGGCTAAGTGACTTGTCCAGGGTCATACACTTAGGAAGTGTTGGGTATCTGAGATCACATTTGAACTCAGGTCCTCCTGACTTCAGGTTTGAAAAGAAGAGAATGAGAGCAGTAAGAGCTCATAGTGAATGGCTTCCATTTTCTCAGAAAAATTAACTTCCACAATTAAGAAAATGGGGAAAAGGCAAATGAAGAAGGCTCAAGGAACAAAGAAATCTGGAATAGTGTCTGTGCAATGCAATGACACTTGAATTAAGAGAAATGCTATATATAAACCTTGCTGCAAGGTGGGCCCTATTGAGATAACATTAGTGTATAGTGTACACTGTCACCATTGTTGCTTGATTTACTCCAACTCTAAGACCAGCCCTCTTTCCACACTGCCCATCAAGCCAAGATCTTTGTTCTCTTTTCCTTCTTACCCAGTACTAGGGTGGCTTCAGAATCTAAGCAGAGAGGAAGGGCTGCCTGGAATTCAAAGAAAGAGGAAGGGGATGGTGAGAACCACCAGCCAACATCAAGTCACCATGGTGGTTTTGAGATGGATACAATCATTGAGCCCATTATCTTAAGCTATTACTTCCTCTACCATTTATCAGATGTTATGAAGGGCTTTACTCTCCCCAAAGGAGCCAGAGTTGCAAAGAACTTCCACTGGAAAGGCTGCTCCTGAGGAGGAGATAGGAGGCATAGAGGGAGAATCTCTGAATGTAACATACCAGAAACCCAGTGCCTCATGTTGAATAGGTTAAGGTATTGGGGGAGATCTGGAGACTCAGCTGGGGATGGATGGTCGAGACAATGAGTCTTCAGCAAACCGGAATCGAGATTTAGATATGGAAAAGATATTAGAATTACTGTTACTACCACAGATTCATGATGGCTGCTGCCTGCTGGCCTGAAGTACAATGCCCAGTATAGCATCGCCCTCTTCTACCCAACTTCCGGTTTCATAATATGGACATTCGACATTCACGTTTCTTCAAAATTCATGATTTCCTCCATCTTTTGAAATGTCACAACCTTCTCCTTTATCCCACTTTAACCACAGGCCAAAGGTCATCACCTGGATCTCATGATTGCTCACAATCATTCTAGCTGATCATTACCTCCAATCATGATGAAAACTCTTCAGTCATTACTATCAAAGACAAGGGAAAGATGTGTGTATTTTTGACTGATCAAATGCCATCATGCCAAATTTCTAAGGCATTTTCCTTTTTTGCTGAGGCAATTGGGGCTAAGTGACTTGCCCAGGGTCACACAGCTAGGAAGTGTTAGGTGTCTGAGACCAGAATTGAACTCAGGTCCTCCTGACTTCAGGGCTGGTGCTCTACCCACTGCACCATCTAGCTGCCACTCTAAGGCAGTTCTTTTTTTTTTAAAAATTGCCAATGTGGAGATTAAAGCTCAGAAACCTCAAGTTCCTTAACCATGATCACACAGAGTACATATAACAAAACTCAGACTTCCCCAGATCTCTAGACTCTAAGATTAGTGCTCTTTCCTTACTGCCCATAAAGTCAACATCTTTGTTCTTTTTTCTTTTTTCCCACAGCACAAGGGTGGCTTTTGAGTCGGAGCAGAGAGGAAGGGCTGCCTCAAATTTAGAGAAAGAGGAAAAGGGATGGTGAGAACCACCATCCTCCCTTAACCATGGAGTTTTTGAGATGGATGAAATCATTGAGCCCAGTGTCTGAAGCTTTTACTTCCTCTACCTTTCATCAGATGATATGAAGGGCTCTGTTCTCCCAAAAGGACCTAGAGTTGGGAAGAACTCCCACTGGATGGGCTGCTCCTGAGGAGAAGATGGACAGAGGAAGACTCTCTGAAAACATGACTCCAAAAAACATGGTGCCTAATGAAGAAAAGGGTAAGGTATTGGGGGAGATCTGAAGATTCAGCTGGGGATGGATGGTGGACACAATGAGTCTTCAGCAAATCAGAATCAGAGATTTAGATATGGAAGAGACATCAGAGGCATCAGGAGCAAATCTTTCATTTTACAGATGAGGAAATGGAGGTACGGACAGGTTAATTGACTTTCCCAGAGGCCCACAGTTAGTAAGCAGTTGGACTAGGATACAGAACAAAGCGGTCTTCCAAGATCCCCTATCTATATCTTGTAAGGGCATAATTACTTGCATATTGTTTTCTCTATGAGAATTTAAATTCCATGATGACAGGGATTCTTTTGTCTTTGTCAAGGTTGATTTTTTTGGACGCCTGATCAACGACACCATAGATTGATAGTAAATTAAGTCTGATTCAGGAGTCAGAGGTCAGGATAAAAAAGGGGGAGAAAATAGAGTAAAGTCTAGCAATGTGTCTGGAAGAGGTTCATTAATCACCTTACTTTTCCTCTACATTTCACCCTCACTTCCTTTTACCTTCTTCTCCCCCAGCAAGATAGAGGGTGTCCAGAGGAGAACCATCAGGATGGTGAAGGGTTTTCAGTACATGTCATGTAAAGACCAGCTGAAAGAACTGGACATGGGGCTTGATGTGGATGACTAGAACTGCAGTGGGGAAACAATGAAGAAAGAAGTGATTTTTGAGCATAAGAACATCACAAATAAAGGCAATGAGATAGAAGATTGCCCCATGTACACAGTCAAAGAGTGGAGATGGAGCAAAGAATGGGCCAAGTTCGATTGAAGTATAGGATGTATCAAGGGGACTAATTTGGGGTGAATATAAAATGAGGGTGGGACAGATTGTAAAGGACCTTGAATACCATATAGGTTTAAGTTGAGAAAGTAAAGAAAAAACTGTAGGTAAGTATTATCTCGTGCATAAATCAGATACAAATATAAAGAAGAAACAAAATATACCTATAATTGTAGTTAACATTTACGTTACATTTAAGGTTGGCCAAGTACTCATTTATTTTATTAGATAAATAACTTCTGGCAAGACCTTGACTATGGGTCTAACTTAGGAATATTGTAAGGCAGTGGAAAGTGCTGTAGATTTAGACTTAAGGGACCTGGGTCCAAACTCCACCTATGGCATTTACTATCTCGGGATCTTGGGCAAGATTCTTCACATATCTGGGCTTCAGTTTCCATATCACCCAAATAAGGATTGGGTTGGATTATTTTCTCTCTTCTAGACCTAAAATTCTGATCTTAAAGTCAACACATGGAATTGACAGAGATACTGAGTGGGCTTTGTTTTGGAAGCCCCAGCCTCCAGATCCTGCTAATGGCTCTTTTCTCTCTTTCCCTTATCTAGCCTTCAGGAAGCTAAGGATCATCCAAACTGTCCTGTCACTCTTGGTTCTTGCTCTGGCTGCCGCTCTTAAAGTTGTGGTTATTCTATGTAAGTTCTCACCCTGTCACCACGGTTTACAGAGTTTCTGGCCTTAAATTAACTCTTTGTCTGCTCAGATTGGGAGCAGATCTAGGGAGGGAGCAGTCTAGACTTTATGGGGATGATTAGGCTCTAGGCCCTCTGATCATTCTTCTGAGATGAAAAAGGCAGAGACACATGGAATTCTAATAAATCAGGCGCTTATTTAATGCCAGGTGCTAAGCATTCTGCCCACCAAATTCAAAGCTGAGAGTTCCTGCTCTCAAGGAGCTGACGTTTGCTTCCTGATAGACTGTAAAGCTGGGGGTTACAGGTATTGATTTAAGGGCCCAGTTGTCAGGCTGCTGATCATTACTGCCCTTTCCTCTCCATTGCTTTGTCTCCCAGCTTTTAATCAACCACATTCTGTTGCAACAATTCTCTCTCTGTGTCTCTATCTGTCTCTCTCTGTTTCTTTTTCTCTGTCTCTGTCTCTTTCTCTGTCTCAGTCTCTCTCTGTATCTTTGTCTTTCTCAGTCTGTCTCTCTTTCTCTGTCTCTATCTCTCTGTCTGTCTTTGTCTCTGCCTTAGTCTCAGTCTCTCTGTCTCTGCCCCTTTAAAAAATCTGGAGATCATGCCATAATCTCTCAGGCCCCTAGAGTCTTCTCCTCTGATGCTTCATGGAATTTAAATTGAATAAAACATTAGGAGAATATTCATAATAGCTCAGAGCCCCAGTTAAGAAAATAGCTAACATTTAGGCAAATGTTTTGTGTCTTGCCTCTGATTTAAATGAATGCTCTGTGGTCTCTTTTTCTCCTCGTTCTTGCTTCTCTCTCAAGAAATCCTAGCTCAAAGGTTCTCCGAGAGTAATATTGTCCATGGCGCACATCTCTACTACTTTTCCTGTGGCAACATGTCTTGGAATGATGCTGAGTAGTCCTGTGTGTCGAGGGGCTCCCACCTGACTTCAGTGACCTCAGTGGGAGAACAGGTCAGTGATGTCCTGGAAGTGGGAGGCAGAGAGGTCAGTAAGATAGGCGTCTGTGGGCGGCTTGCTTTGCCTCTATGATAGTGTACAGGGTACTCAGACATTCTCTTTGTAATGGTCTGGTACCTTTCCTTCCTTTCATAACCAAAGTCCTAGAATAATGCTCCCATCTGCTGCACCCCCACTTCCTTTGTAGTGTGGCTTCCACTGAATCATCCACTTGCTCTCTCCCAAATTGCCAGTCTCATGACTTGCCAAGACTAGTGGCCCTTTCTCCATCTTCAGCTTTCTTGGCTTCTCTCCACTTCTTAACACTTTTGATCACTCCCTTCCTTTGTACACTCTCTACTCCTTGAATTCTATGGCATTGCTCTCCTCTGGGTTTTCGCTTAGCTATCTGGTTGCTTCTTAGTAGTTTCTTTTATGGACTACTATCAATGCTTCTCAGAATCAACTTATTTAAAATAGAATTTATTATATTTTGCCCTAACCTTATTCTCTTTCCAAATGGATAGAATGTAAATACCATAAGAATAGAAGCTATTTTATTTCTGCATTTGCATAATCAGGGTCCATTGTAGGATCTGGTTCTTAGTCAACCAGTCAATCAGTAAGCATTTTTTAAGCACCTACTATGTGCCTAGCACTATGTTAAATACTGCTATCTTAGTAAATGTTTTTGGAGTGATAGAATATAAAACAACTTTGAAGACAGAGATTAATTTCTGTTTCCAACACCATGTACACTGGACCACAAGTTTACAGATAGAAATTCATCATAGTAAATCTTTAATAAATGCTTCTTTATTGATTGTTCAAGGAAACAGTCACACAGCATCAGAGATGGGTTCTGAACCCATGGCCTCTGACTCTAAGAGTAGTGTTCTTTCCACTGTGCCATACTACCTCTTTTAACTAGTCAAGGATAGCTGATGGATTGTCCAAAGGCTGCACCGATACCCATAGCAGGGCCTCCAATGGGAAGGGGTCAGCTCTCCACAGGGCTTGTGTTGACATGGATGAGAATCTCACAGAATGAGAGGGCCCCTGCTCTGTCCCAATAGAGATCTCCAGTGCATGGGCATATGGCAGCTTAGAATCTTTGTGAGGGAATTAAGGAAATTTGGACAGGCCCTCCTGCTCCAGATGGGACTTTATTTCACATTCACACTTCCTTTATATGCTGAGGAACCTGTATCAGATATTACTACACTTGCAGCAGCTTCTGCCCAATCTGATCACACAACGGACTCACATTCACTGTGACATTGCACAAGGGCCGGGAAATTACGGGCCTTCAGACTGATAGTAGCCATAGAGATCATCTTGTTTTGTAGATGAGAAAGTGAGGTCCAGAGAGGATAAGTGTCTTTCTTTTGGAAACAAAGGTAGTAAGAACAGCAAGAGAGTGAGAGGCAGGGTGATATAGTGGGTACGCTGCTGGGCTTGGTCAGGAGAACTTGGACTCAAATGCTAGACATGATACTAGCCAGGTTAATTATGGACAAGGCATTTCACTCTGCTGAGCTATAATTAACTCATTTGTACAATGTAATCATAATATCTGCATCCTTGATTTAATATACAAATGACAGCATCTGCAAAGTGTTTTGTAGCCTTTAATGCACTGTATAATTGTTAGCTATTATCACATATCTCAGTTTTCCAGCTAAGCCCTCTCTCAGCCTTGCTCTGGTGGCCGGATCAGTCTCCTCTCCTACCTCTTCCTCACCCAGCAGCTGCCCGTTCCCCAGGCTTTTATTGTTCAAGAATTTTTCAATGATATCCAACTCTTTGTGATCCCACTGGAAGATTTTCTTGGTAAATTTATACTGATCTTGTTTGCCATTTCCTTTTCCAGTTCATTTGACAGATGAGGAAACTGAGGCAAACAATGTTAAGTGACTTGTCTGGGGTCACACAGTCAGTACGTGTCTGAGGTGAGATTTGAACTCAGGTAGATGAGTTCAAAGCCTGACATAGCACCACCTAGCTGCCCTTCTGCAGGCTAGAGCAAGTGAAATAAGTGTGAGCCCATCACATGATCTAGCCCCCCTCCTTTTACTCTGCCTTCCCTTAGAGAGGGGCCTAGGTCTCAGTCCTCAGTCCCTGGGAACCTTATCTCTAAGAGAAACATGGGTTTTTCCCTATATCTCAGGGGCAGAGTGTGAGGGAGGGGAGGGCTCAGACCTTTGGAATCAGCATTCCATGGCTCTGTTGACCCTTATAGTTTGTTCCTCAGGCAGGGCTCTACAGGTACCTGGGACAGCTCCATGGACTACCTGGTACCTCTGGCTTGTGATACATATTTATTTGACCTTACTTAAGGTAGCCCCTTAGCAAAGTGGTGCAAACCGCTAACCCCTCTGTCTCAGGAAAGGGGGGAGAAGCAGCCAAGTTCGTTCTCTCTCTCTCTCTCTCTCTCTCTCTCTCTCTCTCTCTCTCTCTCTCTCTCTCTCTCTCTCTCTGTCTCTCTCTCTGTCTCTCTCTCTCTCTCTCTCTCTCTCTCTCTCTCTCTCTCTCTCTCTGTCTCTCTCTCTCTCTGTCTCTCTCTCTCTCTCTGTCTCTCTCTCTCTCTGTCTCTCTCTCTCTCTCTCTCTCTCTGTCTCTCTCTCTCTCTGTCTCTCTCTCTCTCTCTGTCTCTCTCTCTCTCTCTGTCTCTCTCTCTCTCTCTCTCTCTGTCTCTCTCTCTCTCTCTGTCTCTGTCTCTGTCTCTCTCTGTCTCTGTCTCTGTCTCTCTGTCTCTCTCTGTCTGTCTCTGTCTGTCTTTGTCTCTCTGTCTCTCTCTGTCTGTCTCTGTCTGTCTTTGTCTCTCTCTCTCTCTCTCTCTCTCTCTCTTTCTACCTCTCTGTCTCTGTCTCTTTCTGTCTGTCTGTCTGTCTCTGTCTTTGTCTCTCTCTCTCTCTGTCTCTCTCTCTCTCTCTGTCTCTGTCTCTTTCTGTCTCTGCCTCTCTCTCTGTCTCTCTGTCTCTGTGTCTCTCTTTCTGTCTTTCTTTCTGTCTCTCTCTGTCTCTCTGTCTGTCTCTGTCTCTCTGTCTCTCTCTCTGTCTCTCTGTCTCTCTCTCTTTCTCTCTCTCTCATCTGATATCACATTTTGAACTCAGGACCTCTTGACTTCATGGCTGGTGCTCTATCCACTGCGCCACCTAGCTACCCCCCAACATTCCTTCTTTGAAAGAAGCCTGAATTATATTAGAATATTCGAATGTGGTAGAGTGGAAGTACAGCTGGCCTGGGGATTTGGGAAGCTCCTAGTTCAGACCTTGGGCAAAGTGTTTAACTTCTCAGTACTCCCAGAAGCCGTCTAACATTCTAAGTCCCAAAGGAGTTGCTAATCCACAATTGTGGAGGTCTTTTTCTCATCTGGTTGCTCTCTGCATTAATAAAATTGGAGGCTCAGTGCTTGTTCTTTTTGCCTTGTCCAGTTTGCAGTGCAATGCCTGGCATATGCCAAGAGCTTGACAAATGCGTATTGATTAATTTTTTTATATACATATATTCTTGTATTCACACATACAGGAACGTAGCTGTACACGTGTAAACATAAACATACACATATACAAGTGCACCCCAGTGTTCTTTCAGACTAAGCCTGGCTATATTGCCCCCTCAGGGTTCTATGGGTACCCTCAGGGGATTAGAACGATCCTCCATGTGTTTTAGGGATACCTATACACCAATGGAATATGTACAGACATAGGCACGTGGTGCATGTCTACACTCAAATTTAGACATATACCTTCTTAAAATCACTTACTTCTTGGGTAGAACCAAAAGAACACTCTACACAGCAACAAGAATACGTGATGATCAACTGTGATGGACTCGGCTCTTCTCAACAGTGGGGTGATTCAATAGACTTGGGATGGAAAGAGCCATTCACATACACACAGAGAGAGGACTATGGGGCCTGAATGTGGATCAAAGCATATTAGTTTCCCCATTTTTGTTGTTGTTTGCTTGCTTGTTTTTTTTCCCCTCATTTTTTTCCTTTTTCATCCGACTTTTCTTGTGCAGCAAAATAAATGTGGAAATATGTTTAGAAGAATTGCACCTGTTTAACCTATATTGGAGTGCTTCTTGTCTAGGGAAGGGGGGAGATGGGGAGCAAGGGAGAAAAATATGGAACACAAGGTTTTGCGAAAGTGAATGCTAAAAACTAACTTTGCATGTATTTTGAAAAATAAAAAGCTATTATAAAAAATCACTTCTCACCACATAAGAATTTATATATAGAAAAGGTGCTGATGCTAGATTCTGGATTGGACTAAATAACCAGAAGAGCTCCAACTGGACGTGGACAGATGGCAGCTGATTCAATGAGACTCAAAGCAAGATGTGAGTGAGTGCGGTCTTCCTGTGTGCTTCTTGGCCTTTCTTTGGTAAACAGCCCCCAGGAGACCTCTCCCCAGAGGAAGCCCAAATTTACAGCCAAGTCAGAGTAAGGCAGTTATATGAATTTATAGCACTGTGTGTGTCTCTGCCTTGTGTGAACACATTTGCTATGTTTACACACACACACACACGCACACATACACACACACACACACACACACATACACACACATATATAAAATGCCCTTTCTGTGATCCATGATCTCAGAAAGCCCATTGGCGAGGGCCCACAGCCTGGGCCTTGTGCTTAATAGAATATTTTAAGGGCTCTGAAGGGCCTTGCAGATGGGAATGAGATTAGGAGCATTCTGAATTATGCCTAGAAGAGTTTAGAACATTAATGTCAACCTCAAATAATAATGGCTGCCTCAGGCAGGCCTTTGACTTTGAACAACACAAATGAACAATATCTGTATTTTATTGTACTTTTATTTATTCTGTTAAACAATTCCCCTTTACATTTTAATCTGGTTCTGGCCATACTCTGGAGAGTTACTGCTGCATGTTGATGCCAAATGCATGTTGGACGTCTCTGGTTTAAAGCAACAGGCCACATGGTCCATGTTTTCCCCTGGGCTCTGGCTGTGGGTTGGGCCAGAATGTAGCAGCCTTGGAAATAAAGCTTCCTGAAGCCGATATGACCGGGGCCAAACACAGGGGAAGGAGTCTCCTTTCAATCACTGATATACACGTGGAAATAAAATAATTTATATTATTCTTTTTCCCTCCAGGTTTTGGGCACCAGGGCAGCCAAATAATAGAGAACAAATTGAACATTGTGTCATTTTCTGGACAATTAGTCGCAAGTCATGGAAGGCTAATAATTGCCAGAAGCATTTCAAATTCATTTGTAAGAGAAAATGTGACTCATCTAGGCCATGTAATGGAAACCAAGTTCGTGGGCCGCCTCACCACCATGTTTGGAGCAAAGTGGGTGGACCGGTCAACAAATCAACAAGATCTTATTAAGCATTACCTTCATGTTAAGCACTATACAACCATCTTTCTGTTATCATCCACACCAGCTTTTGGTCTTCATTCTTTCCAACGTAAAGCTATCCCAAAGAAGCCCAGAAGGATTTGGACAGGCTTGATCAGCTGAGCCAAGAGATGCTCTATGCCATCAGGCAGCCATACTGAAACTACACACTGGAGTCAGTCATTCTCTGGAACAACAGACCCATTGCTGTTCCTCCATCATGACGCTCCATCTCTTGATTTAAAGTGTGGCTGACAGTCCCCATGCTTCTTTCTCCCACCTCCTCTCCACATCCTGGCGTCTCTGGATCTCTTCAAGGCTCAGCTAAAGGCCCACTTTCTCCACGAAGTCTTCCCTAGTCTTCCTTAACCTTTGTGTCTTCCCTCTGAGATTATTCCTAGTGAAGCCTGTATATGTCTTGTTTGTACATGACCACTTGCATGTTGTCTCCCGTATAACTTCTTGAGATCATCCATCCACACATACACACATAGATACAGAAATTATATATACATGGTCCTCAGACAAGACAATGAATGCAAATTAATTTCCTCTTCTTGTTCTTTTATCCTTAATGTTCTGTGTACTGTTGCAGAAATGGAAAACAATTCCTGTTTTTTAATAATTCAATAAAAGAATTTGAATGGAAGCTCACTTCTATTTTTCTATATATTGTCCAGAGCCTCGCACTATGATGAGCAGAGTAGGTGATTTTAAAAGTCTGTTGAATGCATGAACTTTAACTTCTCAATCTTTTGTGAATTAATTG
Organism: Sminthopsis crassicaudata; assembly: GCF_048593235.1. NCBI lineage: Eukaryota > Metazoa > Chordata > Mammalia > Dasyuromorphia > Dasyuridae > Sminthopsis > Sminthopsis crassicaudata. The sequence goes on from NC_133618.1 coordinate 28,942,830, forward strand.
ACCAAAAGTAACCTTGGTTCTCCTTTTGATCCCCTATTAATGGGGTCATGTTATTGTCCCAGTTGAAGTTCCTTCTGGATCCTCATTTAAAGCCCAGCAAGAACTTGAGAATTGAACCTCTTGAGATACTCACCCAGATTGTCAGTATGACTGACACTGTGTCCCTTGCCCTTGAGCCACCTATGAAGGAAGGAAAGAATAAGAGAGGAGGGAGAAGGGGTGGGGGAAGAGAAGAGAGAAGGAATGACTTGTGACATATTTAACAACAAGTACATTTATCAAGTGCTTACTATATGCTAGTATGGGCAGGCAATGAGATAAATGAGCCAGACTTTGCCTGAAGGAGCTTTTTGTTCAATTATGGTGATAACAGGTTTACAGAGAAGTAAAGACAGGGTAGGCAGGCACACAAATGCGCAAGGATGGGGAAGGGAGAGAAATCAATCACTAGAGAAATCAGGAAAGTCATCTGGAAGGAAGACAGCTTTGGGGTTGAAGTTCAGGGGGGTTTAGAGTGTCTATGAAGCAGAGATGTGGAAAGGGAGCATCCAAAAGGCAGAAAGGGCAGGGGATGGAAAGCTATGTAAAGGGCAGAAGGAGCAGCCATTTTTCCCGGAGCATGGAGCAGCTGGACAGAATAGAAAACCTGAATGAATCTGCAATCTGAAGATCTGGCTTCAAGTAATGATTCTGTCACTCATCATTTATTCAAAAAGTATTTAACTTCTCTGAGTCTTGGTTTTCTTGCTGTAAAATGAAGGAGGGTTTCCTTTGCATCTCTAAAGCCTAGAGTCTCATGTACCTTTCTAATTTCATTAGAAGAATAGCATATAATTCTTATGAACCATACTGCGAAGGGCTAACTAAACAGAATGACTTGTATTGAACCCCTAAGCCAATGGGGAGGTAGAGAAGCTTCTTGGTCAGAGAAATGACATGTTTTCTAACATCAATCTGGATAGATTGGAGCCTAGAGGCAGGGACGTTAATTAAGAGGCTTTGCAATAATTCAGGCAAGAAGTATGTTCTTCAGAGAGTTCTACACTGAGTTTACCACTCACCATTTGCCAGACTATGTGCCTGCTTGGCCAGGAAGGTTCCTATGCTCCTGAGGGATGAAGGAGAAGCCTGTCTGCACCATGAAATTCCTTTGGTAAAGCAATGGGAAATAGGAGGAGAAAGAAAACCTGACAGTTGTTCTTGGGTTGATCCATGAGGAATAAAAAACCAGTTTATTAAGAATAAGATAGGGGAGACACAGATAACTATTCTGGAAAAGACTTAGATTTTTAAAAAATTCTACAAGCTTAGTATGTCGGCATTGTGACAAGGTTGCAAAGAAAGACAATGAGGTCTTGGCTGGCTTTATTCCTTTTGTTATTGTTCATCCTTCATTTTTTTTCCTGAGGCAATTGGGGTTAAGTGACTTGCCCAGGGTCACACAGCCAGGAAGTGTTAAGTGTCTGAAGACAGATTTGAACTCAGGTCCTCTTGAGTTCAGGGCTGGTGCTCTGTCCACTGCACCATCTAGCTGCCCCTGTACCAGCTATTTCAAACCCTCTCCTCTTTCCTCAAGCTCCATGATCATCCTTTACCAACTTTCCCCAGCAGATCATCTCTCCTGTCACTTTATTGAGAACATTAGAATAAAAGCTCCTTGAGGGAAGTGATTGCTTTTGCTTTGTGTCCAATTGCCCACAGTGCCTTGAGATAAAGTCAATGCTCAAATGATAACTGACTGACTTATAGACCGTCATTGAATTAATCTTGAAACCATCTTTTCTGAGCTTTTTTGGTCTGCAGACACTACATCTTCACCCATTCTTTCCTTTTTTGCTCAAGTCTCTGAGAAAGGGGGACCCTCCAAGGCAATTTTTTCTACTTATTTGGCCCTTCCTCTTATCTTCCTCAGTCTAGAAGGAGGCAAAGAATGATTCAGGAGGGGAAAGGCATGGGGAGATATGGAACGAGAAGAGACTTCCTGTTAAACCCATATTGGAGTTTCTGATTAGGAAAGTAAAATATCTATGAACAATTGAGATCCAGGCTGTGATCTGTCTGAGGTGGGGCAGAGGAGAAGCAGATGATGTTTGAGTAGATTGAGGAAATGGAAGGTTAGGAGGCTGAGGGAATATCAGCGTGATTGGGGAAGGCCCCTTCGCCAATGTGAAACCAGAACTTGAGCAGAAGAGAAAGATGATGGGCCAGATGCTGCCCTCCAGGAGAAAGAAGGGACAATGAGCTGTGGGCCAGAGCAGATAGCAGTCTCCATGATTGGCCAAAAAATTATAATGGAGCGAACTTGAAAACAGGAGAGCTTCTGAATGATGGAAAGGAAGAAAGAAAAAGTACTGATTCTGGCCATCATTTTTCCAGTCATCTGGTCCTATTCTAGCTATACTACCACCAAAGCAGTTGTAAC